>NW_024753188.1:0-72168 GCF_018991925.1 Homarus americanus
AAGTCCCTATAAGTTAATCACCTATAATGTCATGTGTAAGTCCTTATAAGTTAATCACCTATAATATCTTGTGTAAGTCCTTATAAGTTAATCACCTATAATGTCTTGTGTAAGTCCTCATAAGTTAATCACCTATAATGTCTTGTGTAAGTCCTTATAAGTTAATCACCTATAATGTCTTGTGTAAGTCCTTATAAGTTAATCACCTGAAATATCTTGTGTAAGTCTATATAAGTTAATCACCTATAATGTCTTGTGAAAGCCCTTATAAGTTAATCACCTATAATGTCTTGTGTACGTCCCTATAAGTTAATCACCTATAATATCTTGTGGTAGACCTTATAAGTTAATCACCTATAATATCTTGTGTAAGTCCTTATAAGTTAATCACCTATAATGTCATGTGTAATTCCTTATTAGTTAATCACCTATAATATCTTGTGTAAGTCCTTATAAGTTAATCATCTATAATGTCATGTGTAAGTCCTTATAAGTCAATCACCTATAATATCTTGTGTAAGTCCTTATAAGTTAATCACCTGAAATATCTTGTGTAAGTCTATATAAGTTAATCACCTATAATGTCTTGTGAAAGCCCTTATAAGTTAATCACCTATAATGTCTTGTGTACGTCCCTATAAGTTAATCACCTATAATATCTTGTGGTAGACCTTATAAGTTAATCACCTATAATATCTTGTGTAAGTCCTTATAAGTTAATCACCTATAATATCATGTGTAAGTCTTTATAAGTTAATCACCTATAATATCTTGTGTAAGTCCTTATAAGTTAATCACCTATAATGTCATGTTTAAGTCCTATAATATCTTGTGTAAGTCCTTATATGTTAGTCACATATAATGTCATGTGTAAGTCCTTATAAGTTAATCAATTATAATATCTTGTGTAAGTCCTTATATGTTAATCACCTATAATGTCTTGTGTACGTCCTTATTAGTAATCACCTATAATGTCTTGTGTAAGTCCCTATAAGTAAATCACCTATAATGTCTTGTGTAAGTCCTTGTAAGTTAATCACCTATAATATCATGTATAAGTCCTTAGAAGTTAATCATCTATAATGTCATGTGTAAGTCCTTATAAGTTAATCACCTATGTCTTGTGGAAGTCCTTATAAGTAATCACCTATAATGTCTTGTGTAAGTCCCTATAAGTTAATCACCTATAATGTCTTGTGTAAGTCCTTATAAGTTAATCAATAATAATGTCTTGTGTAAGTCCTTATGAGTTAATCACTTATAATGTCTGGTGTAAGTCCTCATAAGTTAATCACCTATAATATCTTTTGTAAGTTCTTATAATTTAATCACCTGAAATATCCTGTGTAAGTCTATATAAGTTAATCACCTATAATGTCTTGTGTAAGTCCTTATAAGTTAATCACCTATAATGTCTTGTGTAAGTCCTTATAAGTTAATCACCTATAATATCTTGTGTAAGTCCTTATAAGTTAATCACATATAATGTCATGTGTATGTCCTTATAAGTTAATCACCTATAATATCATGTGTAATTCCTTATAAGTTAATCACCTATAATATATTGTGTATTTCCTTATAAGTTAATCACCTATAATGTCTTGTGTAAGTCCTTATAAGTTAAACACCTATAATATCTTGTTTAAGTCTTTATAAGTTAATCACCTGTAATGTCTTGTGTAAGACCTTATAAGCGAATCACCTATAATGTCTTGTGTAAGTCCTTATAATTTAATCACTTATAATGTCTTGTGTAAGTCCTTATAAGTTAATCACATATAATGTCATGTGTATGTCCTTATAAGTAAATCACCTATAATTTCTTGTGTAAGTCCTTATAAGTTAATCACCTATAATATCTTGTGTATGTCCTTATAAGTTAATCACCTATAATGTCATGTGTAAGTCCTTATATGTTAATCACCTCTAATATCTTGTGTAAGTCCTTATAAGTTAATCACCTATAATGTCATGTGTAAGTCCTTATAAGTAATCACCTATAATGTCTTGTGTAAGTCCCTAGAAGTTAATCACCTATAATGTCTTGTGTAAGTCCTTATAAGCTAATCAATAATAATGTCTTGTGTAAGTCCTTATGAGTTAATCACTTATAATGTCTGGTGTAAGTCCTTATAAGTTAATCACCTATAATATCTTTTGTAAGTCCTTATAAATAATCACCTGAAATATCTTGTGTAAGTCCATATAAGTTAATCACCTATAATGTCTTCTGTAAGTCCTTATAAGTTAATCACCTATAATATCTTGTGTAAGTCCTTATAAGTTAATCACATATAATAAGTGTGTAAGTTCCTTTAGTAAGTTAATCACCTATATATCTTGTGTAAGTCCTTATAAGTTAATCACTTATAAAGTCTTGTGTAAATCCTTATAAGTTAATCACCTATAATGTCTTATGTAAGTCCTTATAAGTAATCACCTATAATCTCTTGTGTAAGTCCCTATAAGTTAATCACCTATAATGTCTTGTGCAATTCCTTATAAGTTAATCACCTATAATGTCTTGTGTAAGCCCTTATAAGTTAATAACTTATAATGCCTTGTGTAAGTCCTTATAAGTTAATCACCTATAATGTCTTGTGTAAGAACTTATAAGTGAATCACCTATAATATCTTGTGTAAGTCCTTATAAGTTAATTAGCTATAATATCTTGTGTAAGTTCTTATAAGTTAATCACTTGAAATATCTTGTGTAAGTCCATATAACTTAATCACCTATAATATCTTGTGTAAGTCCTTATAAGTTAATCACCTATAATGTCTTGTGTACGTCCTTAAAAGTTAATCACCTATAATATCTTGTGTATGTCCTTATAAGTTAATCACCCACAATGTCATGCGTAGTCCCTTGGGTTAATCACCTATAATATCTTGTGTGAGTCCTTATAAGTTATTCACCTATAATATCTTGTGTAAGTCTATATAAGTTAATCACCTATAATGTCTTGTGTAAGTCCTTATAAGTTAATCACCTATAATGTCTTGTGTAAGTCCTTATAATTTAATCACTTATAATGTCTTGTATAAGTCCTTATAAGTTAATCACCTATAATGTCATGTGTAAGTCCTTATAAGTTAATCACCTATAATATCTTGTGTAAGTCCCTATAAGTTAATCACCTATAATGTCTTGTGTAAGTCCTTATAAGTTAATCACCTAGAATGTCTTGTGTAAGTCCATATAAGTTAATGACTTATAATGCCTTGTGTAAGTCCATATAAGTTAATCACCTATAATGTCTTGTGTAAGAATTTATAAGGTAATCACCTATAATGTCTTGTGTAAGTCCTTATAAGTTAATCACCTATAATATCTTGTGTAAGTCCTTATAAGTTAATCACCTATAATATCTTGTGTAAGTCCTTATAAGTTAATCACCTATAATGTCTTGTGTAAGTCCTTATAAGTTAATCACCCATAATATATTGTGTAAGTCCTTATAAGTTAATCACCTATAATGTCATGTGTAATTCCTTATAAGTTAATCACCTATAATATCTTGTGTAAGTCCTTATAAGTTAATCACCTATAATAACTTGTGTAAGTCCTTATGAGTTAATCACCTATAATGTCATGTGTAATTCCTTATAAGTTAATCACCTATAATATCTTGTGTAAGTCCTTATAAGTTAATCATCTATAATGTCATGTGTAAGTCCTTATAAGTTAATCACCTATAATATCTTGTGTAAGTCCTTATAAGTTAATCACCTATAATATCTTGTTTAAGTCCTTATAAGTTAATCACCTATAATGTCATGTGTAAGTCCTTATAAGTTAATCACCTATAATATCTTGTGTAAGTCCTTATATGTTAGTCACATATAATGTCATGTGTAAGTCCTTATAAGTTAATCACCTATAATATCTTGTGTAAGTCCTTATAAGTTAATCACATATAATGTCATGTGTATGTCCTTATAAGTTAATCACCTATAATATCATGTGTAATTCCTTATAAGTTAATCACCTATAATATATTGTGTATTTCCTTATAAGTTAATCACCTATAATGTCTTGTGTAAGTCCTTATAAGTTAAACACCTATAATATCTTGTTTAAGTCTTTATAAGTTAATCACCTATAATGTCTTGTGTAAGTCCTTATAAGCGAATCACCTATAATGTCTTGTGTAAGTCCTTATAATTTAATCACTTAATAATGTCTTGTGTAAGTCCTTATAAGTTAATCACTTATAATGTCATGTGTATGTCCTTATAAGTAAATCACCTATAATTTCTTGTGTAAGTCCTTATAAGTTAATCTCCTATAATATCTTGTGTATGTCCTTATAAGTTAATCACCTATAATGTCATGTGTAAGTCCTTATAAGTTAATCACCTATAATATCTTGTGTAAGTCCTTATAAGTTAATCACCTATAATGTCTTGTGTAAGTCCTTATAAGTAATCACCTATAATGTCTTGTGTAAGTCCCTATAAGTTAATCACCTATAATGTCTTGTGTAAGTCCTTATAAGTTAATCAATAATAATGTCTTGTGTAAGTCCTCATGAGTTAATCACTTATAAGGTCTGGTGTAAGTCCTTATAAGTTAATCACCTATAATATCTTTTGTAAATCCTTATAAGTTAATCACCTGAAATATCTTGTGTAAGTCCATATAAGTTAATCACCTATAATGTCTTCTGTAAGTCCTTATAAGTTAATCACCTATAATATCTTGTGTAAGTCCTTATAAGTTAATCACATATAATGTCATGTGTAAGTTCCTTATAAGTTAATCACCTATATATCTTGTGTAAGTCCTTATAAGTTAATCACTTATAAAGTCTTGTGTAAATCCTTATAAGTTAATCACCTATAATGTCTTGTGTAAGTCCTTATAAGTAATCACCTATAATGACTTGTGTAAGTCCCTATAAGTTAATCACCTGTAATGTCTTGTGCAATTCCTTATAAGTTAATCACCTATAATGTCTTGTGTAAGCCCTTTTAAGTTAATAACTTATAATGCCTTGTGTAAGTCCTTATAAGTTAATCACCTATAATGTCTTGTGTAAGAACTTTTAAGTGAATCACCTATAATATCTTGTGTAAGTCCTTATAATTTAATCACCTATGATATCTCGTGTAAGTCCTTATAAGTTAATCACCTATAATATCTTGTGTAAGTCCTTCTAAGTTAATCACCTATAATGTCTTGTGTAAGTCCTTATAATTTAATCACCTATAATGTCTTGTGTAAGTCCTTATATAAGTTAATCACCCATAATATCTTGTGTAAGTCCTTATATAAGTTAATCACCTCTAATGTCTTGTGTATGTCCTTATAATTTAATCTCCTATAATGTCTTGTGTTAGTCCTTATATAAGTTAATCACCTAAAATATCTTGTGTAAGTCCTTATAAGTTAATCACCAATAATATCTTGTGTAAGTCCTTATAAGTTAATCACCTATAATGTCTTGTGTAAGTCCTTATAATTTAATCACATATAATGTCTTGTATAAGTCCCTTATAAGTTAATCACCTATACGTCATGTAAGTCCTTATAAGTTAATCAACTAATATCTTGTGTAAGTCCTTATAAGTTAATCACCTATAATGTCTTGTGTAAGTCCTAATAAGTTAATCACCTATAATGTCTTGTGTACGTCCCTATAAGTTAATCACCTATAATATCTTGTGTAAGTCCTTATAAGTTAATCACCTATAATATCTTGTGTAGGTCTATATTAGTTAATCACCTATAATGTCATGTGTAAGTCCTTATAAGTTAATCATCTATAATATCTTGTGTAAGTCCTTATAAGTTAATCACCTATAATGTCATGTGTAATTCCTTATAAGTTAATCACCTATAATATCTTGTGTAAGTCCTTATAAGTTAATCACCTATAATGTCATGTGAAAGTCCTTATAATTTAATCACCTATAATATCTTGTGTAAGTCTTTATAAGTTAATCGCCTATAATGTCTTGTGTAAGTCCTTATAAGTTAATCACCTATAATATCTTGTGTAAGTCCTTATAAGTTAATCATCTATAATGTCATGTGTAAGTCCTTATAAGTTAATCACCTATAATATCTTGTGTAAGTCCTTATAAGTTAATCATCTATACTGCCGTAAGTCCCCTTATGCTAATCACCTATAATATCTTGTGTAAGTCCTTATAGTTAATCACCTTATAATATCTTGTTGTCCTGCAAGTTAATCACCTATAATGTCATGTGTAAGTCCTTATAAGTTAATCACCTATAATATCTTGTGTAAGTCCTTATATGTTAGTCACATATAATGTCATGTGTAAGTCCTTATAAGTTAATCACCTATAATATCTTGTGTAAGTCCTTATAAGTTAATCACATATAATGTCATGTGTATGTCCTTATAAGTTAATCACCTATAATATCATGTGTAATTCCTTATAAGTTAATCACCTATAATATATTGTGTATTTCCTTATAAGTTAATCACCTATAATGTCTTGTGTAAGTCCTAATAAGTAATCGCCTATAATGTCTATAAGTTAATCACCTATAATGTCTTTTGTATGTCCTAATAAGTAATCGCCTATAATGTCTTGTGTAAGTCCCTATAAGTTAATCACCTATAATGTCTTTTGTATGTCCTTATAAGTTAATCACCTATAATGTCTTGTGTAAGTCCTTATAAGTTAATAACTTATAATGCCTTGTGTAAGTCCTTATAAATTAATCACCTATAATGTCTTGTGTAAGAACTTATAAGTGAATCAACTATAATATCTTGTGTAAGTCCTTATAAGTTAATCACCTATAATATCTTGTGTAAGTTCTTATAAGTTAATCACCTGAAATATCTTGTGTACGTCCTTATAAGTTAATCACCTATAATATCTTGTGTATGTCCTTATAAGTTAATCACCTACAATTTCATGTGTAAGACCCTATAAGTTAATCACCTATAATATCTTGTGTAAGTCCTTATAAGTTAATCACCTATAATGTCTTGTGTAAGTCCTTATAAGTTAATCACCTATAATATCTTGTGTAAGTCCTTATAAGTTAATCACATATAATGTCATGTGTATGTCCTTATAAGTTAATCACCTATAATATCATGTGTAATCCTTATAAGTTAATCACCTATATATATTTGTGTAAGTCCTAATAAGTAACGCTTATAATGTCTGTGTAATTCCTTATAAGTTAATCACCTATAATACTTGTGTAAGTCTTATAAGTAATCGCTATAATGTCTGTGTAAGTCCCTATAAGTAATAAGTAATCACCTATAATGTCTTTGTAAGTCCTTATAAGTTAATCACTTGTGTAAGTCCTATAAGTGTCTTGTGTAAGTCCTATAAGTTATCACCTATAATATCTGTGTAAGTCCTTATAAGTTAATCACCTATAATATCTTGTGTAAGTCCTTATAAGTTAATCACCTATAATGTCTTGTGTAAGTCCTTATAAGTTAATCACCTATAATATCTTGTGTAAGTCCTTATAAGTTAATCACCTACAATTTCATGTGTAAGTCCCTATAAGTTAATCACCTATAATATCTTGTGTAAGTCCTTATAAGTTAATCACATATAATATCTTGTGTAAGTCTATATAAGTTAATCACCTATAATGTCTTGTGTAATGCCTTATAAGTTAATCACCTATAATGTCTTGTGTAAGTCCTTATAATTTAATCACTTATAATGTCTTGTATAAGTCCTTATAAGTTAATCACCTATAATGTCTTGTGTAAGTCCATATAAGTTAATCACCTATAATATATTGTGTAAGTCCTTATAAGTTAAACACCTATAATATCTTGTTTAAGTCTTTATAAGTTAATCACCTATAATGTCTTGTGTAAGTCCTTATAAGCGAATCACCTATAATGTCTTGTGTAAGTCCTTATAATTTAATCACTTAATAATGTCTTGTGTAAGTCCTTATAAGTTAATCACCTATAATATCTTGTGTAAGTCCTTATAAGTTAATCACCTATAATGTCTTGTGTAAGTCCTTATAAGTAATCACCTATAATGTCTTGTGTAAGTCCCTATAAGTTAATCACCTATAATGTCTTGTGTAAGTCCTTATAAGTTAATCAATAATAATGTCTTGTGTAAGTCCTTATGAGTTAATCACTTATAATGTCTGGTGTAAGTCCTTATAAGTTAATCACCTATAATATCTTTTGTAAGTCCTTATAAGTTAATCACCTGAAATATCTTGTGTAAGTCCATATAAGTTAATCACCTATAATGTCTTCTGTAAGTTCCTTATAAGTTAATCACCTATATATCTTGTGTAAGTCCTTATAAGTTAATCACTTATAAAGTCTTGTGTAAATCCTTATAATTTAATCACCTATAATGTCTTGTGTAAGTCCTTATAAGTAATCACCTATAATCTCTTGTGTAAGTCCCTATAAGTTAATCACCTGTAATGTCTTGTGCAATTCCTTATAAGTTAATCACCTATAATGTCTTGTGTAAGCCCTTATAAGTTAATAACTTATAATGCCTTGTGTAAGTCCTTATAAGTTAATCACCTATAATGTCTTGTGTAAGAACTTATAAGTGAATCACCTATAATATCTTGTGTAAGTCCTTATAAGTTAATCACCTATAATATCTTGTGTAAGTTCTTATAAGTTAATCACCTGAAATATCTTGTGTAAGTCCATATAAGTTAATCACCTATAATGTCTTGTGTAAGTCCTTATAAGTTAATCACCTATAATGTCTTGTGTACGTCCTTATAAGTTAATCACCTATAATATCTTGTGTATGTCCTTATAAGTTAATCACCTACAATGTCATGTAAGTCCCTATAAGTTAATCACCTATAATATCTTGTGTAAGTCCTTATAAGTTAATCACCTATAATATCTTGTGTAAGTCTATATAAGTTAATCACCTATAATGTCTTGTGTAAGTCCTTATAAGTTAAACACCTATAATATCTTGTTTAAGTCTTTATAAGTTAATCACCTATAATGTCTTGTGTAAGTCCTTATAAGCGAATCACCTATAATGTCTTGTGTAAGTCCTTATAATTTAATCACTTAATAATGTCTTGTGTAAGTCCTTATAAGTTAATCACTTATAATGTCATGTGTATGTCCTTATAAGTAAATCACCTATAATTTCTTGTGTAAGTCCTTATAAGTTAATCTCCTATAATATCTTGTGTATGTCCTTATAAGTTAATCACCTATAATGTCATGTGTAAGTCCTTATAAGTTAATCACCTATAATATCTTGTGTAAGTCCTTATAAGTTAATCACCTATAATGTCTTGTGTAAGTCCTTATAAGTAATCACCTATAATGTCTTGTGTAAGTCCTTATAAGTTAATCACCTATAATATCTTGTGTAAGTCCTTATAAGTTAATCATCTATAATGTCATGTGTAAGTCCTTATAAGTCAATCACCTATAATATCTTGTGTAAGTCCTTATAAGTTAATCACCTGAAATATCTTGTGTAAGTCTATATAAGTTAATCACCTATAATGTCTTGTGAAAGCCCTTATAAGTTAATCACCTATAATGTCTTGTGTACGTCCCTATAAGTTAATCACCTATAATATCTTGTGGTAGACCTTATAAGTTAATCACCTATAATATCTTGTGTAAGTCCTTATAAGTTAATCACCTATAATATCATGTGTAAGTCTTTATAAGTTAATCACCTATAATATCTTGTGTAAGTCCTTATAAGTTAATCACCTATAATGTCATGTTTAAGTCCTATAATATCTTGTGTAAGTCCTTATATGTTAGTCACATATAATGTCATGTGTAAGTCCTTATAAGTTAATCAATTATAATATCTTGTGTAAGTCCTTATATGTTAATCACCTATAATGTCTTGTGTACGTCCTTATTAGTAATCACCTATAATGTCTTGTGTAAGTCCCTATAAGTAAATCACCTATAATGTCTTGTGTAAGTCCTTGTAAGTTAATCACCTATAATATCATGTATAAGTCCTTAGAAGTTAATCATCTATAATGTCATGTGTAAGTCCTTATAAGTTAATCACCTATGTCTTGTGGAAGTCCTTATAAGTAATCACCTATAATGTCTTGTGTAAGTCCCTATAAGTTAATCACCTATAATGTCGTGTGTAAGTCCTTATAAGTTAATCAATAATAATGTCTTGTGTAAGTCCTTATGAGTTAATCACTTATAATGTCTGGTGTAAGTCCTTATAAGTTAATCACCTATAATATCTTTTGTAAGTTCTTATAATTTAATCACCTGAAATATCCTGTGTAAGTCTATATAAGTTAATCACCTATAATGTCTTGTGTAAGTCCTTATAAGTTAATCACCTATAATGTCTTGTGTAAGTCCTTATAAGTTAATCACCTATAATATCTTGTGTAAGTCCTTATAAGTTAATCACATATAATGTCATGTGTATGTCCTTATAAGTTAATCACCTATAATATCATGTGTAATTCCTTATAAGTTAATCACCTATAATATATTGTGTATTTCCTTATAAGTTAATCACCTATAATGTCTTGTGTAAGTCCTTATAAGTTAAACACCTATAATATCTTGTTTAAGTCTTTATAAGTTAATCACCTATAATGTCTTGTGTAAGTCCTTATAAGCGAATCACCTATAATGTCTTGTGTAAGTCCTTATAATTTAATCACTTAATAATGTCTTGTGTAAGTCCTTATAAGTTAATCACTTATAATGTCATGTGTATGTCCTTATAAGTAAATCACCTATAATTTCTTGTGTAAGTCCTTATAAGTTAATCTCCTATAATATCTTGTGTATGTCCTTATAAGTTAATCACCTATAATGTCATGTGTAAGTCCTTATAAGTTAATCACCTATAATATCTTGTGTAAGTCCTTATAAGTTAATCACCTATAATGTCTTGTGTAAGTCCTTATAAGTAATCACCTATAATGTCTTGTGTAAGTCCCTATAAGTTAATCACCTATAATGTCTTGTGTAAGTCCTTATAAGTTAATCAATAATAATGTCTTGTGTAAGTCCTCATGAGTTAATCACTTATAAGGTCTGGTGTAAGTCCTTATAAGTTAATCACCTATAATATCTTTTGTAAATCCTTATAAGTTAATCACCTGAAATATCTTGTGTAAGTCCATATAAGTTAATCACCTATAATGTCTTCTGTAAGTCCTTATAAGTTAATCACCTATAATATCTTGTGTAAGTCCTTATAAGTTAATCACATATAATGTCATGTGTAAGTTCCTTATAAGTTAATCACCTATATATCTTGTGTAAGTCCTTATAAGTTAATCACTTATAAAGTCTTGTGTAAATCCTTATAAGTTAATCACCTATAATGTCTTATGTAAGTCCTTATAAGTAATCACCTATAATCTCTTGTGTAAGTCCCTATAAGTTAATCACCTATAATGTCTTGTGCAATTCCTTATAAGTTAATCACCTATAATGTCTTGTGTAAGCCCTTATAAGTTAATAACTTATAATGCCTTGTGTAAGTCCTTATAAGTTAATCACCTATAATGTCTTGTGTAAGAACTTATAAGTGAATCACCTATAATATCTTGTGTAAGTCCTTATAAGTTAATCACCTATAATATCTTGTGTAAGTTCTTATAAGTTAATCACCTGAAATATCTTGTGTAAGTCCATATAAGTTAATCACCTATAATGTCTTGTGTAAGTCCTTATAAGTTAATCACCTATAATGTCTTGTGTACGTCCTTATAAGTTAATCACCTATAATATCTTGTGTATGTCCTTATAAAGTTAATCACACCTATAATATCTTGTGTAAGTCCTTATAAGTTAATCACCTATAATGTCTTGTGTAAGTCCTTATAAGTTAATCACCTATAATGTCTTGTGTAAGTCCTTATAATTTAATCACTTATAATGTCTTGTATAAGTCCTTATAAGTTAATCACCTATAATGTCATGTGTAAGTCCTTATAAGTTAATCAACTATAATATCTTGTGTAAGTCCTTATAAGTTAATCACCTATAATGTCTTGTGTAAGTCCTCATAAGTAATCACCTATAATATCTTGTGTAAGTCCCTATAAGTTAATCACCTATAATGTCTTGTGTAAGTCCTTATAAGTTAATCACCTATAATGTCTTGTGTAAGTCCTAATAAGTTAATCACCTATAATGTCTTGTGTACGTCCCTATAAGTTAATCACCTATAATATCTTGTGTAAGTCCTTATAAGTTAATCACCTATAATATCTTGTGTAGGTCTATATTAGTTAATCACCTATAATGTCATGTGTAAGTCCTTATAAGTTAATCACCTATAATATCTTGTGTAAGTCCTTATAAGTTAATCACCTATAATGTCATGTGTAATTCCTTATAAGTTAATCACCTATAATATCTTGTGTAAGTCCTTATAAGTTAATCACCTATAATGTCATGTGAAAGTCCTTATAAGTTAATCACCTATAATATCTTGTGTAAGTCTTTATAAGTTAATCGCCTATAATGTCTTGTGTAAGTCCTTATAAGTTAATCACCTATAATATCTTGTGTAAGTCCTTATAAGTTAATCATCTATAATGTCATGTGTAAGTCCTTATAAGTTAATCACCTATAATATCTTGTGTAAGTCCTTATAAGTTAATCACCTATAATATCTTGTTTAAGTCCTTATAAGTTAATCACCTATAATGTCATGTGTAAGTCCTTATAAGTTAATCACCTATAATATCTTGTGTAAGTCCTTATATGTTAGTCACATATAATGTCATGTGTAAGTCCTTATAAGTTAATCACCTATAATATCTTGTGTAAGTCCTTATAAGTTAATCACATATAATGTCATGTGTATGTCCTTATAAGTTAATCACCTATAATGTCATGTGTAATTCCTTATAAGTTAATCACCTATAATATATTGTGTATTTCCTTATAAGTTAATCACCTATAATGTCTTGTGTAAGTCCTAATAAGTAATCGCCTATAATGTCTTGTGTAAGTCCCTATAAGTTAATCACCTATAATGTCTTTTGTATGTCCTAATAAGTAATCGCCTATAATGTCTTGTGTAAGTCCCTATAAGTTAATCACCTATAATGTCTTTTGTATGTCCTTATAAGTTAATCACCTATAATGTCTTGTGTAAGTCCTTATAAGTTAATAACTTATAATGCCTTGTGTAAGTCCTTATAAGTCTTGTGTAAGAACTTATAAGTGAATCACCTATAATATCTTGTGTAAGTCCTTATAAGTTAATCACCTATAATATCTTGTGTAAGTTCTTATAAGTTAATCACCTGAAATATCTTGTGTACGTCCTTATAAGTTAATCACCTATAATATCTTGTGTATGTCCTTATAAGTTAATCACCTACAATTTCATGTGTAAGTCCCTATAAGTTAATCACCTATAATATCTTGTGTAAGTCCTTATAAGTTAATCACCTATAATGTCTTGTGTAAGTCCTTATAAGTTAATCACCTATAATATCTTGTGTAAGTCCTTATAAGTTAATCACATATAATGTCATGTGTATGTCCTTATAAGTTAATCACCTATAATATCATGTGTAATTCCTTATAAGTTAATCACCTATAATATATTGTGTATTTCCTTATAAGTTAATCACCTATAATGTCTTGTGTAAGTCCTAATAAGTAATCGCCTATAATGTCTTGTGTAAGTCCCTATAAGTTAATCACCTATAATGTCTTTTGTATGTCCTAATAAGTAATCGCCTATAATGTCTTGTGTAAGTCCCTATAAGTTAATCACCTATAATGTCTTTTGTATGTCCTTATAAGTTAATCACCTATAATGTCTTGTGTAAGTCCTTATAAGTTAATAACTTATAATGCCTTGTGTAAGTCCTTATAAATTAATCACCTATAATGTCTTGTGTAAGAACTTATAAGTGAATCAACTATAATATCTTGTGTAAGTCCTTATAAGTTAATCACCTATAATATCTTGTGTAAGTTCTTATAAGTTAATCACCTGAAATATCTTGTGTACGTCCTTATAAGTTAATCACCTATAATATCTTGTGTATGTCCTTATAAGTTAATCACCTACAATTTCATGTGTAAGTCCCTATAAGTTAATCACCTATAATATCTTGTGTAAGTCCTTATAAGTTAATCACATATAATATCTTGTGTAAGTCTATATAAGTTAATCACCTATAATGTCTTGTGTAATGCCTTATAAGTTAATCACCTATAATGTCTTGTGTAAGTCCTTATAATTTAATCACTTATAATGTCTTGTATAAGTCCTTATAAGTTAATCACCTATAATGTCTTGTGTAAGTCCATATAAGTTAATCACCTATAATATATTGTGTAAGTCCTTATAAGTTAAACACCTATAATATCTTGTTTAAGTCTTTATAAGTTAATCACCTATAATGTCTTGTGTAAGTCCTTATAAGCGAATCACCTATAATGTCTTGTGTAAGTCCTTATAATTTAATCACTTAATAATGTCTTGTGTAAGTCCTTATAAGTTAATCACCTATAATATCTTGTGTAAGTCCTTATAAGTTAATCACCTATAATGTCTTGTGTAAGTCCTTATAAGTAATCACCTATAATGTCTTGTGTAAGTCCCTATAAGTTAATCACCTATAATGTCTTGTGTAAGTCCTTATAAGTTAATCAATAATAATGTCTTGTGTAAGTCCTTATGAGTTAATCACTTATAATGTCTGGTGTAAGTCCTTATAAGTTAATCACCTATAATATCTTTTGTAAGTCCTTATAAGTTAATCACCTGAAATATCTTGTGTAAGTCCATATAAGTTAATCACCTATAATGTCTTCTGTAAGTTCCTTATAAGTTAATCACCTATATATCTTGTGTAAGTCCTTATAAGTTAATCACTTATAAAGTCTTGTGTAAATCCTTATAAGTTAATCACCTATAATGTCTTGTGTAAGTCCTTATAAGTAATCACCTATAATCTCTTGTGTAAGTCCCTATAAGTTAATCACCTATAATGTCTTGTGCAATTCCTTATAAGTTAATCACCTATAATGTCTTGTGTAAGCCCTTATAAGTTAATAACTTATAATGCCTTGTGTAAGTCCTTATAAATTAATCACCTATAATGTCTTGTGTAAGAACTTATAAGTGAATCACCTATAATATCTTGTGTAAGTCCTTATAAGTTAATCACCTATAATATCTTGTGTAAGTTCTTATAAGTTAATCACCTGAAATATCTTGTGTAAGTCCATATAAGTTAATCACCTATAATGTCTTGTGTAAGTCCTTATAAGTTAATCACCTATAATGTCTTGTGTACGTCCTTATAAGTTAATCACCTATAATATCTTGTGTATGTCCTTATAAGTTAATCACCTACAATGTCATGTGTAAGTCCCTATAAGTTAATCACCTATAATATCTTGTGTAAGTCCTTATAAGTTAATCACCTATAATATCTTGTGTAAGTCTATATAAGTTAATCACCTATAATGTCTTGTGTAAGTCCTTATAAGTTAAACACCTATAATATCTTGTTTAAGTCTTTATAAGTTAATCACCTATAATGTCTTGTGTAAGTCCTTATAAGCGAATCACCTATAATGTCTTGTGTAAGTCCTTATAATTTAATCACTTAATAATGTCTTGTGTAAGTCCTTATAAGTTAATCACTTATAATGTCATGTGTATGTCCTTATAAGTAAATCACCTATAATTTCTTGTGTAAGTCCTTATAAGTTAATCTCCTATAATATCTTGTGTATGTCCTTATAAGTTAATCACCTATAATGTCATGTGTAAGTCCTTATAAGTTAATCACCTATAATATCTTGTGTAAGTCCTTATAAGTTAATCACCTATAATGTCTTGTGTAAGTCCTTATAAGTAATCACCTATAATGTCTTGTGTAAGTCCCTATAAGTTAATCACCTATAATGTCTTGTGTAAGTCCTTATAAGTTAATCAATAATAATGTCTTGTGTATGTCCTCATGAGTTAATCACTTATAAGGTCTGGTGTAAGTCCTTATAAGTTAATCACCTATAATATCTTTTGTAAGTCCTTATAAGTTAATCACCTGAAATATCTTGTGTAAGTCCATATAAGTTAATCACCTATAATGTCTTCTGTAAGTCCTTATAAGTTAATCACCTATAATATCTTGTGTAAGTCCTTATAAGTTAATCACATATAATGTCATGTGTAAGTTCCTTATAAGTTAATCACCTATATATCTTGTGTAAGTCCTTATAAGTTAATCACTTATAAAGTCTTGTGTAAATCCTTATAAGTTAATCACCTATAATGTCTTGTGTAAGTCCTTATAAGTAATCACCTATAATCTCTTGTGTAAGTCCCTATAAGTTAATCACCTATAATGTCTTGTGCAATTCCTTATAAGTTAATCACCTATAATGTCTTGTGTAAGCCCTTATAAGTTAATAACTTATAATGCCTTGTGTAAGTCCTTATAAGTTAATCACCTATAATGTCTTGTGTAAGAACTTATAAGTGAATCACCTATAATATCTTGTGTAAGTCCTTATAAGTTAATCACCTATAATATCTTGTGTAAGTTCTTATAAGTTAATCACCTGAAATATCTTGTGTAAGTCCATATAAGTTAATCACCTATAATGTCTTGTGTAAGTCCTTATAAGTTAATCACCTATAATGTCTTGTGTACGTCCTTATAAGTTAATCACCTATAATATCTTGTGTATGTCCTTATAAGTTAATCACCTACAATGTCATGTGTAAGTCCCTATAAGTTAATCACCTATAATATCTTGTGTAAGTCCTTATAAGTTAATCACCTATAATATCTTGTGTAAGTCTATATAAGTTAATCACCTATAATGTCTTGTGTAAGTCCTCATAAGTTAAAAACCTATAATATCTTGTTTAAGTCTTTATAAGTTAATCACCTATAATGTCTTGTATAAGTCCTTATAAGCGAATCACCTATAATGTCTTGTGTAAGTCCTTATAATGTAATCACTTATAATGTCTTGTGTAAGTCCTTAAAAGTTAATCACATATAATGTCATGTGTATGTCCTTATAAGTAAATCACCTATAATTTCTTGTGTAAGTCCTTATAAGTTAATCACCTATAATATCTTGTGTATGTCCTTATAAGTTAATCACCTATAATGTCATGTGTAAGTCCTTATAAGTTTATCAATAATAATGTCTTGTGTAAGTCCTTATGAGTTAATCACTTATAATGTCTGGTGTAAGTCCTTATAATTTAATCACCTATAATATCTTTTGTAAGTCCTTATAAGTTAATCACCTGAAATATCTTGTGTAAGTCCATATAAGTAAATCACCTATAATGTCTTCTGTAATTCCTTATAAATTAATCACCTATAATATCATGTGTAAGTCCTTATAAGTTAATCACATATAATGTCATGTGTAAGTTCCTTATAAGTTAATCACCTATATAACTTGTGTAAGTCCTTATAAGTTAATCACTTATAAAGTCTTGTGTAAATCCTTATAAGTTAATCACCTATAATGTCTTGTGTAAGTTCCTTATAAGTAATCACCTATAATGTCTTGTGTAAGTCCCTATAAGTTAATCACCTGTAATGTCTTGTGCAATTCCTTATAAGTTAATCACCTATAATGTCTTGTGTAAGCCCTTATAAGTTAATAACTTATAATGCCTTGTGTAAATCCTTATAAGTTAATCACCTATAATGTCTTGTGTAAGAACTTATAAGTGAATCACCTATAATATCTTGTGTAAGTCCTTATAAGTTAATCACCTGAAATATCTTGTGTAAGTCCATATAAGTTAATCACCTATAATGTCTTGTGTAAGTCCTTATAAGTTAATCACCTATAATGTCTTGTGTACGTCCTTATAAGTTAATCACCTATAATATCTTGTGTATGTCCTTATAAGTTAATCACCTACAATGTCATGTGTAAATCCCTATAAGTTAATCACCTATATTATCTTGTGTAAGTCCTTATAAGTTAATCACCTATAATATCTTGTGTAAGTCTATATAAGTTAATCACCTATAATGTCTTGTGTAAGTCCTTATAAGTTAATCACCTATAATGTCTTGTGTAAGTCCTTATAATTTAATCACTTATAATGTCTTGTATAAGTCCTTATAAGTTAATCACCTATAATGTCTTGTGTAAGTCCTTATAAGTTAATCACCTATAATGTCTTGTGTAAGTCCTTATAAGTTAAACACCTATAATATCTTGTTTATCTCTTTATAAGTTAATCACGTATAATGTCTTGTGTAAGTCCTTATAAGTTACTCACCTATACTGTCTTGTGTAAGTCCTTATAAGTTAATCACCTATAATATATTGTGTAAGTCCTTATAAGTTAAACACCTATAATATCTTGTTTAAGTCTTTATAAGTTAATCACCTATAATGTCTTGTGTAAGTCCTTATAAGTTAAACACCTATAATATCTTGTTTAAGTCTTTATAAGTTAATCACCTATAATGTCTTGTGTAAGTCCTTATAAGATAATCAACTATAATGTCTTGTGTAAGTCCTTATAAGTTAATCACATATAATGTCTTGTATAAGTCCGTATAAGTTAATCACCTATAATATCTTGTGTAAGTCCTTAAAGGTTAATCACCTATAATATCTTGTGTAAGTCTATATAAGTTAATCACCTATAATGTCTTGTGTAAGTCCTTATAAGTTAATCACCTATAATGTCTTGTGTAAGTCCTTATAATTTAATCACTTATAATGTCTTGTATAAGTCCTTATAATTTAATCACTTATAATGTCTTGTATAAGTCCTTATAAGTTAATCACCTATAATGTCATGTGTAAGTCCTTATAAGTTAATCACCTATAATATCTTGTGTAAGTCTTTATAAGTTAATCACCTATAATGTCTTGTGTAAGTCCTTATAAGTAATCACCTATAATGTCTTGTGTAAGTCCCTATAAGTTAATCACCTATAATGTCTTGTGTAAGTCCTTATAAGTTAATCACCTATAATGTCTTGTGTACGTCCCTATAAGTTAATCACCTATATTATCTTGTGTAAGTCCTTATAAGTTAATCACCTATAATATCTTGTGTAAGTCTATATAAGTTAATCACCTATAATGTCATGTGTAAGTCCTTATAAGTTAATCACCTATAATATCTTGTGTAAGTCCTAATAAGTTAATCACCTATAATGTCATGTGTAATTCCTTATAAGTTAATCACCTATAATATCTTGTGTAAGTCCTTATAAGTTAATCACCTATAATGTCATGTGTAAGTCCTTATAAGTTAATCACCTATAATATCTTGTGTAAGTCCTTATAAGTTAATCACCTATGATATCTTGTGTAAGTCTTTATAAGTTAATCGCCTATAATGTCTTGTGTAAGTCCTTATAAGTTAATCACCTATAATATCTTGTGTAAGTCCTTATTAGTTAATCATCTATAATGTCATGTGTAAGTCCTTATAAGTTAATCACCTATAATATCTTGTGTAAATCCTTATAAGTTAATCACCTATAATATCTTGTGTAAGTCCTTATAAGTTAATCACCTATAATGTCATGTGTAAGTCCTTATAAGTTAATCACCTATAATATCTTGTGTAAGTCCTTATATGTTAGTCACATATAATGTCAAGTGTAAGTCCTTATAAGTTAATCACCTATAATATCTTGTGTAAGTCCTTATATGTTAATCACCTATAATGTCTTGTGTACGTCCTTATTAGTAATCACCTATAATGTCTTGTGTAAGTCCCTATAAGTTAATCACCTATAATATCTTGTGTAAGTCCTTATAAGTTAATCACCTATAATATCTTGTGTAAGTCCTTATAAGTTAATCAGCTATAATGTCTTGTGTAAGTCTTTATAAGTTAATCACCTATAATGTCTTGTGTAAGTCCTTATAAGTTAATCACCTATAATGTCTTGTTTAAGTCCTTATAAGTTAATCACCTGAAATATCTTGTGTAAGTCTACATAAGTTAATCACCTATAATGTCTTGTGTACGTCCCTATAAGTTAATCACCTATAATATCTTGTGTAAGTCCTTATAAGTTAATCAACCTATAATATCTTGTGTAAGTCTATATAAGGTAATCACTTATAATGTCTTGTGTAAGTCCTAATAAGTTAATCACCTATATTGTCTTGTGTAAGTCCTTATAAGTTAATCACTTATAATGTCTTGTGTAACTCCTAATAAGTTAATCACTTATAATGTCGTGTGTAAGTCCTTATAAGTTAATCACCTATAATATCTTGTGTAAGTCCTTATAAGTTAATCACCTATAATGTCATGTGTAATTCCTTATAAGTTAATCACCTATAATATCTTCTGTAAGTCCTTATAAGTTAATCAATAATAATGTCTTGTGTAAGTCCTTATGAGTTAATCACTTATAATGTGTGGTGTAAGTCCTTATAAGTTAATCACCTATAATATCTTTTGTAAGTTCTTATAATTTAATCACCTGAAATATCCAATGTAAGTCTATATAAGTTAATCACCTATAATGTCTTGTGTAAGTCCTTATAATTTAATCACCTATAATGTCTTATGTAAGTCCTTATAAGTTAATCACCTATAATATCTTGTGTAAGTCCTTATAAGTTAATCACATATAATGTCATGTGTATGTCCTTATAAGTTAATCACCTATAATATCATGTGTAATTCCTTATAAGTTAATCACCTATAGTATATTGTGTATGTCCTTATAAGTTAATCACCTATAATGTCTTGTGTAAGTCCTAATAAGTAATCGCCTACAATGTCTTGTGTAAGTCCCTATAAGTTAATCACCTATAATGTCTTTTGTATGTCCTAATAAGTTATCGCCTATAATGTCTTGTGTAAGTCCCTATAAGTTAATCACCTATAATGTCTTTTGTATGTCCTTATAAGTTAATCACCTATAATGTCTTGTGTAAGTCCTTATAAGTTAATAACATATAATGCCTTGTGTAAGTCCTTATAAGTTAATCACCTATAATGTCTTGTGTAAGAACTTATAAGTGAATCACCTGTAATATCTTGTGTAAGTCCTTATAAGTTATTCACCTATAATATCTTGTGTAAGTTCTTTATAGTTAATCACCTGAAATATCTTGTGTACGTCCTTATAAGTTAATCACCTATAATATCTTGTGTATGTCCTTATAAGTTAATCACCTATAATTTCATGTGTAAGTCCCTATAAGTTATTCACCTATAATATCTTGTGTAAGTCCCTATAAGTTAATCACATATAATATCTTGTGTAAGTCCCTATAAGTTAATCACCTATAATGTCTTGTGTAATGCCTTATAAGTTAATCACCAATAATGTCTTGAGTAAGTCCTTATAATTTAATCACTTATAATGTCTTGTATAAGTCCTTATAAGTTAATCACCTATAATGTCTTGTGTAAGGCCTTATAAGTTAATCACCTATAATATATTGTGTAAGTCCTTATAAATTAAACACCTATAATATCTTGTTTAAATCTTTATAAGTTAATCACCTATAATGTCTTGTGTAAGTCCTTATAAGCGAATCACCTATAATGTCTTGTGTAAGTCCTTATAATTTAATCACGTATAATGTCTTGTGTAAGTCCTTATAAGTTAATCACATATAATGTGATGTGTATGTCCTTATAAGTAAATCACCTATAATTTCTTGTGTAAGTCCTTATAAGTTAATCACCTATAATATCTTGTGTATGTCCTTATAAGTTAATCACCTATAATGTCATGTGTAAGTCCCTATAAGTTAATCACCTATAATATCTTGTGTAAGTCCTTATAAGTTAATCACCTATAATGTCTTGTGTAAGTCCTTATAAGTAATAACCTATAATGTCTTGTGTAAGTCCCTATAAGTTAATCACCTATAATGTCTTGTGTAAGTCCTTATAAGTTAATCAATAATAATGTCTTGTGTAAGTCCTTATGAGTTAATCACTTATAATGTCTGGTGTAAGTCCTTATAAGTTAATCACCTATAATATCTTTTGTAAGTCCTTATAAGTTAATCACCTGAAATATCTTGTGTAAGTCCATATAAGTTAATCACCTATAATGTCTTGTGCAATTCCTTATAAGTTAATCACCTATAATGTCTTGTGTAAGCCCTTATAAGTTAATAACTTATAATGCCTTGTGTAAGTCCTTATAAGTTATTCACCTATAATGTCTTGTGTAAGAACTTATAAGTGAATCACCTATAATATCTTGTGTAAGTCCTTATAAGTTAATTACCTATAATATCTTGTGTAAGTTCTTTTAAGTTAATCACCTGAAATATCTTGTGTAAGTCCATATAAGTTAATCACCTATAATGTCTTGTGTAAGTCCTTATAAGTTAATCACCTATAATGTCTTGTGTACGTCCTTATAAGTTAATCACCTATAATATCTTGTGTATGTCCTTATAAGTTAATCACCTACAATGTCATGTGTAAGTCCCTATAAGTTAATCACCTATAATATCTTGTGTAAGTCCTTATAAGTTAATCACCTATAATATCTTGTGTAAGTCTATATAAGTTAATCACCTATAATGTCTTGTGTAAGTCCTTATAAGTTAAACACCTATAATATCTTGTTTAAGTCTTTATAAGTTAATCACCTATAATGTCTTGTGTAAGTCCTTATAAGCGAATCACCTATAATGTCTTGTGTAAGTCCTTATAATTTAATCACTTAATAATGTCTTGTGTAAGTCCTTATAAGTTAATCACTTATAATGTCATGTGTATGTCCTTATAAGTAAATCACCTATAATTTCTTGTGTAAGTCCTTATAAGTTAATCTCCTATAATATCTTGTGTATGTCCTTATAAGTTAATCACCTATAATGTCATGTGTAAGTCCTTATAAGTTAATCACCTATAATATCTTGTGTAAGTCCTTATAAGTTAATCACCTATAATGTCTTGTGTAAGTCCTTATAATTTAATCACTTTTAATGTCTTGTGTAAGTCCTTATTAGTTAATCACCTATAATGTCTTGTGTAAATCCTTATGAGTTAATCACTTATAATGTCTTGTGTAAGTCCTTATAAGTTAATCACCAATAATATCTTTTGTAAGTCCTTATAAGTTAATCACCTGTAATATCTTGTGTAAGTCCATATAAGTTAATCACCTATAATGTCTTCTGTAATTCCTAATAAGTTAATCACCTATAATATCTTGTGTAAGTCCTTATAAGTTAATCACATATAATGTCATGTGTAAGTTCCTTATAAGTTAATCACCAATATATCTTGTGTAAGTCCTTATAAGTTAATCACTTATAAAGTCTTGTGTAAATCCTTATAAGTTAATCACCTATAATGTCTTGTGTAAGTCCTTATAAGTAATCACCTATAATGTCTTGTGTAAGCCCCTATAAGTTAATCACCTGTAATGTCTTGTGCAATTCCTTATAAGTTAATCACCTATAATGTCTTGTGTAAGCCCTTATAAGTTAATAACTTATAATGCCTTGTGTAAGTCCTTATAAGTTAATCACCTATAATGTCTTGTGTAAGAACTTATAAGTGAATCACCTATAATATCTTGTGTAAGTCCTTATAAGTTAATCACCTGAAATATCTTGTGTAAGTCCATATAAGTTAATCACCTATAATGTCTTGTGTAAGTCCTTATAAGTTAATCACCTATAATGTCTTGTGTACGTCCTTATAAGTTAATCACCTATAATATCTTGTGTATGTCCTTATAAGTTAATCACCTACAATGTCATGTGTAAATCCCTATAAGTTAATCACCTATATTATCTTGTGTAAGTCCTTATAAGTTAATCACCTACTGTATACTTGGCAGAGTCACGCCAATTGTCACCTATAATGTCTGTGTAGAGTCCTTATAAGTTAATCTACGCCCTCGCTTGTAGTCCTTATAAAACAATCACTTGCCAATATCTTGTATAAAGTCCTTATAAGTTAATCTTTCTCAGCTTATGCTTTGTAGAGGTCGCTTGTAAGTTATTTTTCTAATGTCTTGTGTAAGTCATATAAGTTAAACTTACCTATAATATCTTGTTTAACTCTTTATAAGTTAATCACGTATAATGTCTTGTGTAAGTCCTTATAAGTTACTCACCTATAATGTCTTGTGTAAGTCCTTATAAGTTAATCACCTATAATATATTGTGTAAGTCCTTATAAGTTAAACACCTATAATATCTTGTTTAAGTCTTTATAAGTTAATCACCTATAATGTCTTGTGTAAGTCCTTATAAGTTAAACACCTATAATATCTTGTTTAAGTCTTTATAAGTTAATCACCTATAATGTCTTGTGTAAGTCCTTATAAGTTAATCACCTATAATGTCTTGTGTAAGTCCTTATAAGTTAATCACATATAATGTCTTGTATAAGTCCGTATAAGTTAATCACCTATAATGTCTTGTGTAAGTCCTTATAATGTAATCACTTATAATGTCTTGTGTAAGTCCTTATAAGTTAATCACATATAATGTCATGTGTTTGTCCTTATAAGTAAATCACCTATAATTTCTTGTGTAAGTCCTTATAAGTTAATCACCTATAATATCTTGTGTATGTCCTTATAAGTTAATCACCTATAATGTCATGTGTATGTCATTATAAGTTAATCACCTATAATATCTTGTGTAAGTCCTTATAAGTTAATCACCTATAATGTCTTGTGTAAGTCCTTATAAGTAATCACCTATAATGTCTTGTGTAAGTCCCTATAAGTTAATCACCTATAATATCTTGTGTAAGTCCTTATAAGTTAATCACCTATAATGTCATGTGTAAGTCCTTATAAATTAATCACCTATAATATCTTGTGTAAGTCCTTATAAGTTAATCACCTATGATATCTTGTGTAAGTCTTTATTAGTTAATCGCCTATAATGTCTTGTGTAAGTCCTTATAAGTTAATCACCTATAATGTCTTGTGTAAGTCCTTATAAGTTAATCACTTATAATGTCTTGTGTAAGTCCTAATAAGTTAATCACCTATATTGTCTTGTGTAAGTCCTTATAAGTTAATCACTTATAATGTCTTGTTTAACTCCTAATAAGTTAATCACTTATAAGTCTTGTGCAGGCTCCTTATAGTTTAATCACCTATAATATCTTGTGTAGTCACATAGTATTCCCTTTCTCATGTCTTGTACAGGCTTCCCTATAAGTTAATCTGTAGCAATGTGTGTGCAGTTCCTTATAAGTTGTCACACAACCTTGCTGCTGGCCCTTATAAGTTGTAACTTATATTACCTTGTGTAAGTCCTTATAGAGACAATACCTACAAAACATAACATGAAACTTATAGTGAATACTTCCTATAATATCTTGTAAGTCCTTATAAATTTAATGCCTGAAATATCTTGTGTGAGGGTCCCATATAGAAGTTAATCACCTATAATGTCTTGTGTAAGTCCTTATAAGTTAATCACCTATAATGTCTTGTGTACGTCCTTATAAGTTAATCACCTATAATATCTTGTGTATGTCCTTATAAGTTAATCACCTACAATGTCATGTAAGTCCCTATAAGTTAATCACCTATAATATCTTGTGTAAGTCCTTATAAGTTAATCACCTATAATATCTTGTGTAAGTCTATATAAGTTAATCACCTATAATGTCTTGTGTAAGTCCTTATAAGTTAATCACCTATAATGTCTTGTGTAAGTCCTTATAATTTAATCACTTATAATGTCTTGTATAAGTCCTTATAAGTTAATCACCTATAATGTCTTGTGTAAGTCCTTGTAAGTTAATCACCTATAATGTCTTGTGTAAGTCCTTATAAGTTAAACACCTATAATATCTTGTTTAACTCTTTATAAGTTAATCACGTATAATGTCTTGTGTAAGTCCTTATAAGTTACTCACCTATAATGTCTTGTGTAAGTCCTTATAAGTTAATCACCTATAATATATTGTGTAAGTCCTTATAAGTTAAACACCTATAATATCTTGTTTAAGTCTTTATAAGTTAATCACCTATAATGTCTTGTGTAAGTCCTTATAAGTTAAACACCTATAATATCTTGTTTAAGTCTTTATAAGTTAATCACCTATAATGTCTTGTGTAAGTCCTTATAAGTTAATCACCTATAATGTCTTGTGTAAGTCCTTATAAGTTAATCACATATAATGTCTTGTATAAGGCCGTATAAGTTAATCACCTATAATGTCTTGTGTAAGTCCTTATAAGTTAATCACCTATAATGTCTTGTGTAAGTCCTTATTAGTTAATCACCTATAATGTCTTGTGTAAGTCCATATAAGTTAATCACCTATAATGTCATGTGTAAGTCCTTATAAGTTAATCACCTATAATATCTTGTGTAAGTCCTTGTAAGTTAATCACCTATAATGTCATGTTTAAGTCCTTATAAGTTAATCATCTATAACGTCATGTGTAAGTCCTTATAAGTTAATCACCTATAATATCTTGTGTAAGTCCTTATAAGTTAATCACCTATGATGTCTTGTGTAAGTCCTTATAAGTAAATCACCTATAATATCTTGTGTAAGTCCTAAAAGGTTAATCACCTATAATATCTTGTGTAAGTCTATATAAGTTAATCACCTATAATGTCTTGTGTAAGTCCTTATAAGTTAATCACCTATAATGTCTTGTGTAAATCCTTATAATTTAATCACTTATAATGTCTTGTATAAGTTCTTATAAGTTAATCACCTATAATGTCATGTGTAAGTCCTTATAAGTTAATCACCTATAATATCTTGTGTAAGTCTTTATAAGTTAATCACCTATAATGTCTTGTGTAAGTCCTTATAAGTAATCACCTATAATGTCTTGTGTAAGTCCCTATAAGTTAATCACCTATAATGTCTTGTGTAAGTCCTTATAAGTTAATCACCTATAATGTCTTGTGTAAGTCCTTATAAGTTAATCACCTATAATGTCTTGTGTACGTCCCTATAAGTTAATCACCTATAATATCTTGTGTAAGTCCTTATAAGTTAATCACCTATAATATCTTGTGTAAGTCTATATAAGTTTATCACCTATAATGTCATGTGTAAGTCCTTATAAGTTAATCACCTATAATATCTTGTGTAAGTCCTTATAAGTTAATCAACGATAATGTCATGTGTAATTCCTTATAAGTTAATCGTCTATAATGTCATGTGTAAGTCCTTATAAGTTAATCACCTATAATATCTTGTGTAAGTCCTTATAAGTTTATCACCTATAATATCTTGTGTAAGTCCTTATAAGTTAATCACCTATAATGTCATGTGTAAGTCCTTATAAGTTAATCACCTATAATATCTTGTGTAAGTCCTTATATGTTAATCACCTATAATGTCTTGTGTACGTCCTTATTAGTAATCACCTATAATGTCTTGTGTAAGTCCCTATAAGTTAATCACCTATAATATCTTGTGTAAGTCCTTATAAGTTAATCACCTATAATATCTTGTGTAAGTCTTTATAAGTTAATCACCTATAATGTCTTGTGTAAGTCCTTATAAGTTAAACACCTATAATATCTTGTTTAAGTCTTTATAAGTTAATCACCTATAATATCTTGTGTAAGTCCTTGTAAGTTAATCACCTATAATGTCATGTGTAAGTCCTTATAAGTTAATCATCTATAACGTCATGTGTAAGTCCTTATAAGTTAATCACCTATAATATCTTGTGTAAGTCCTTATAAGTTAATCACCTATGATGTCTTGTGTAAGTCCTTATAAGTTAATCACCTATAATATCTTGTGTAAGTCCTAAAAGGTTAATCACCTATAATATCTTGTGTAAGTCTATATAAGTTAATCACCTATAATGTCTTGTGTAAGTCCTTATAAGTTAATCACCTATAATGTCTTGTGTAAGTCCTTATAAGTTAATCACATATAATGTCTTGTATAAGTCCGTATAAGTTAATCACCTATAATGTCTTGTGTAAGTCCTTATAAGTTAATCACCTATAATGTCTTGTGTAAGTCCTTATTAGTTAATCACCTATAATGTCTTGTGTAAGTCCATATAAGTTAATCACCTATAATGTCATGTGTAAGTCCTTATATGTTAATCACCTATAATATCTTGTGTAAGTCCTTGTAAGTTAATCACCTATAATGTCATGTGTAAGTCCTTATAAGTTAATCATCTATAACATCATGTGTAAGTCCTTATAAGTTAATCACCTATAATATCTTGTGTAAGTCCTTATAAGTTAATCACCTATAATGTCTTGTGTAAGTCCTTATAAGTTAATCACCTATAATATCTTGTGTAAGTCCTTATAAGTTAATCACCTATAATATCTTGTGTAAGTCTATATAAGTTAATCACCTATAATGTCTTGTGTAAGTCCTTATAAGTTAATCACCTATAATGTCTTGTGTAAGTCCTTATAATTTAATCACTTATAATGTCTTGTATAAGTCCTTATAAGTTAATCACCTATAATGTCATGTGTAAGTCCTTATAAGTTAATCACCTATAATATCTTGTGTAAGTCCTTATAAGTTAATCACCTATAATGTCTTGCGTAAGTCCATATAAGTAATCACCTATAATGTCTTGTGTAAGTCCCTATAAGTTAATCACCTATAATGTCTTGTGTAAGTCCTTATAAGTTAATCACCTATAATGTCTTGTGTAAGTCCTTATAAGTTAATCACCTATAATGTCTTGTGTACGTCCCTATAAGTTAATCACCTATAATATCTTGTGTAAGTCCTTATAAGTTAATCACCTATAATATCTTGTGTAAGTCTATATAAGTTTATCACCTATAATGTCATGTGTAAGTCCTTATAAGTTAATCACCTATAATATCTTGTGTAAGTCCTTATAAGTTAATCACCGATAATGTCATGTGTACTTCCTTATTAGTAATCACCTATAATGTCTTGTGTAAGTCCCTATAAGTTAATCACCTATAATATCTTGTGTAAGTCCTTATAAGTTAATCACCTACAATATCTTGTGTAAGTCCTTATAAGTTAATCACCTATAATGTCTTGTGTAAGTCCTTATAAGTTAATCACCTATAATATCTTGTGTAAGTCCTTATAAGTTAATCACCTATGATATGTTGTGTAAGTCCTTATAAGTTAATCACCTATAATGTCTTGTGTAAGTCCTTATAAGTTTATCACCTATAATATCTTGTGTAAGTCCTTTTAAGTTAATCACCTATAATGTCTTGTGTAAGTCCTTATAAGTTAATCACCTATAATGTCTTGTGTAAGTCCTTATAAGTTAATCACCTATAATGTCTTGTGTAAGTCCTTATAAGTTAATCACCTATAATGTCATGTGTAAGTCCTTATAAGTTAATCACCTGAAATATCTTGTGTAAGTCTATATAAGTTAAGCACCTATAATGTCTTGTGAAAGCCCTTATAAGTTAATCACCTGAAATATCTTGTGTAAGTCTATATAAGTTAATCACCTATAATGTCTTGTGTACGTCCCTATAAGTTAATCACCTATAATACCTTGTGTAAGTCCTTATAAGTTAATCAACCTATAATATCTTGTGTAAGTCTATATAAGGTAATCACTTATAATGTCTTGTGTACGTCCTAATAAGTTAATCACCTATATTGTCTTGTGTAAGTCCTTATAAGTTAATCACTTATAATGTCTTGTGTAACTCCTAATAAGTTAATCACTTATAATGTCTTGTGTAAGTCCTTATAAGTTAATCACCTATAATATCTTGTGTAAGTCCTTATAAGTTAATCACCTATAATGTCATGTGTAATTCCTTTTAAGTTAATCACCTATAATATCGTGTGTAAGTCCTTATAAGTTAATCAATAATAATGTCTTGTGTAAGTCCTAATGAGTTAATCACCTATAATGTCTTGTGTAAGTCCTTATAAGTTAATAACTTATAATGCCTTGTGTAAGTCCTTATAAGTTAATCACCTATAATGTCTTGTGTAAGAACTTATAAGTGAATCACCTATTATATCTTGTGTAAGTCCTTATAAGTTATTCACCTATAATATCTTGTGTAAGTTCTTTATAGTTAATCACCTGAAATATCTTGTGTACGTCCTTATAAGTTAATCACCTATAATATCTTGTGTATGTCCTTATAAGTTAATCACCTACAATTTCATGTGTAAGTCCCAATAAGTTATTCACCTATAATATCTTGTGTAAGTCCTTATAAGTTAATCACATATAATATCTTGTGTAAGTCCCTATAAGTTAACCACCTATAATGTCTTGTGTAATGCCTTATAAGTTAATCACCTATAATGTCTTGAGTAAGTCCTTATAATTTAATCGCTTATAATGTCTTGTATAAGTCCTTATAAGTTAATCACCTATAATGTCTTGTGTAAGTCCTTATAAGTTAATCACCTATAATATATTGTGTAAGTCCTTATAAGTTGAACACCTATAATATCTTGTTTAAGTCTTTATAAGTTAATCACCTATAATGTCTTGTGTAAGTCCTTATAAGCGAATCACCTATAATGTCTTGTGTAAGTCCTTATAAGTTAATCACATATAATGTCATGTGTATGTCCTTATAATTAAATCACCTATAATTTCTTGTGTAAGTCCTTATAAGTTAATCACCTATAATATCTTATGTATGTCCTTATAAGTTAATCACCTATAATGTCATGTGTAAGTCCTTATAAGTTAATCACGTATAATATCTTGTGTAAGTCCTTATAAGTTAATCACCTATAATGTCTTGTGTAAGTCCTTATAAGTAATCACCTATAATGTCTTGTGTAAGTCCCTATAAGTTAATCACCTATAATGTCTTGTGTAAGTCCTTATAAGTTAATGAATAATAATGTCTTGTGTAAGTCCTTATGAGTTAATCACTTATAATGTCTGGTGTAAGTCCTTATAAGTTAATCACCTATAATATCTTTTGTAAGTCCTTATAAGTTAATCACCTGAAATATCTTGTGTAAGTCCATATACGTTAATCACCTATAATGTCTTCTGTAAGTCCTTATAAGTTAATCACCTATAATATCTTGTGTAAGTCCTTATAAGTTAATCGCATATAATGTCATGTGTAAGTTCCTTATAAGTTAATCACCTATATATCTTGTGTAAGTCCTTATAAGTTAATCACTTATAAAGTCTTGTGTGAATCCTTATAAGTTAATCACCTATAATGTCTTGTGTAAGTCCTTATAAGTAATCACCTATAATGTCTTGTGTAAGTCCCTATAAGTTAATCACCTATAATGTCTTGTGCAATTCCTTATAATTTAATCACCTATAATGTCTTGTGTAAGCCCTTATAAGTTAATAACTTATAATGCCTTGTGTAAGTCCTTATAAGTTAATCACCTATAATGTCTTGTGTAAGAACTTATAAGTGAATCACCTATAATATCTTGTGTAAGTCCTTATAAGTTAATCAGCTATAATATCTTGTGTAAGTTCTTATAAGTTAATCACCTGAAATATCTTGTGTAAGTCCATATAAGTTAATCACCTATAATATCTTGTGTAAATCCTTATAAGTTAATCACCTATAATGTCTTGTGTACGTCCTTATAAGTTAATCACCTATAATATCTTGTGTATGTCCTTATAAGTTAATCACCTACAATGTCTTGTGTAAGTCCCTATAAGTTAATCACCTATAATGTCTTGTGTAAGTCCTTATAAGTTAATCACCTATAATGTCTTGTGTAAGTCCTTATAATTTAATCACTTATAATGTCTTGTATAAGTCCTTATAAGTTAATCACCTATAATGTCTTGTGTAAGTCCCTATAAGTTAATCACCTATAATGTCTTGTGTAAGTCCTTATAAGTTAAACACCTATAATATCTTGTTTAAGTCTTTATAAGTTAATCACCTATAATGTCTTGTGTAAGTCCTTATAAGTTACTCACCTATAATGTCTTGTGTAAGTCCTTATAAGTTAATCACCTATAATATATTGTGTAAGTCCTTATAAGTTAAACACCTATAATATCTTGTTTAAGTCTTTATAAGTTAATCACCTATAATGTCTTGTGTAATCCTTATAAGTTAAACACCTATAATATCTTGTTTAAGTCTTTATAAGTTAATCACCTATAATGTCTTGTGTAAGTCCTTATAAGTTAATGACCTATAATGTCTTGTGTAAGTCCTTATAAGTTAATCACATATAATGTCTTGTATAAGTCCGTATAAGTTAATCACCTATAATGTCTTGTGTAAGTCCTTATAAGTTAATCACCTATAATGTCTTGTGTAAGTCCTTATTAGTTAATCACCTATAATGTCTTGTGTAAGTCCATATAAGTTAATCACCTATAATGTCATGTGTAAGTCCTTATAAGTTAATCACCTATAACATCTTGTGTAAGTCCTTGTAAGTTAATCACCTATAATGTCATGTGTAAGTCCTTATAAGTTAATCATCTATAACATCATGTGTAAGTCCTTATAAGTTAATCACCTATAATATCTTGTGTAAGTCCTTATAAGTTAATCACCTATAATGTCTTGTGTAAGTCCTTATAAGTTAATCACCTATAATATCTTGTGTAAGTCCTTATAAGTTAATCACCTATAATATCTTGTGTAAGTCTATATAAGTTAATCACCTATAATGTCTTGTGTAAGTCCTTATAAGTTGATCACCTATAATGTCTTGTGTAAGACCTTATAATTTAATCACTTATAATGTCTTGTATAAGTCCTTATAAGTTAATCACCTATAATGTCATGTGTAAGTCCTTATAAGTTAATCACCTATAATATCTTGTGTAAGTCCTTATAAGTTAATAACCTATAATGTCTTGTGTAAGTCCTTATAAGTAATCACCTATAATGTCTTGTGTAAGTCCCTATAAGTTAATCACCTATAATGTCTTGTGTAAGTCCTTATAAGTTAATCACCTATAATGTCTTGTGTAAGTCCTAATAAGTTAATCACCTATAATGTCTTCTGTACGTCCCTATAAGTTAATCACCTATAATATCTTGTGTAAGTCCTTATAAGTTAATCACCTATAATATCTTGTGTAAGTCTATATAAGTTAATCACCTATAATGTCATGTGTAAGTCCTTATAAGTTAATCACCTATAATATCTTGTGTAAGTCCTTATAAGTTAATCACCTATAATGTCTTGTGTAAGTCCTTATAAGTTAATCACCTCTAATATCTTGTGTAAGTCCTTATAAGTTAATCATCTATAATGTCATGTGTAAGTCCTTATAAGTTAATCACCTATAATATCTTGTGTAAGTCCTTATAAGTTAATCACCTATAATATCTTGTGTAAGTCCTTATAAGTTAATCACCTATAATGTCATGTGTAAGTCCTTATAAGTTAATCACCTATAATATCTTGTGTAAGTCCTTATATGTTAGTCACATATAATGTCATGTGTAAGTCCTTATAAGTTAATCACCTATAATATCTTGTGTAAGTCCTTATATGTTAATCACCTATAATGTCTTGTGTACGTCCTTATTAGTAATCACCTATAATGTCTTGTGTAAGTCCCTATAAGTTATCACCTATAATATCTTGTGTAAGTCCTTATAAGTTAATCACCTATAATATCTTGTGTAAGTCCTTATAAGGTAATCACCTATAATGTCTTGTGTAAGTCCTTATAAGTTAATCACCTATAATGTCTTGTGTAAGTCCTTATAAGTTAATCACCTGAAATATCTTGTGTAAGTCTATATAAGTTAATCACCTATAATGTCTTGTGAAAGCCCTTATAAGTTAATCACCTATAATGTCTTGTGTACGTCCCTATAAGTTAATCACCTATAATATCTTGTGTAAGCCCTTATAAGTTAACCACCTATAATATCTTGTGTAAGTCTATATAAGTTAATCACTTATAATGTCTTGTGTAAGTCCGAATAAGTTAATCACCTATATTGTCTTGTGTAAGTCCTTATAAGTTAATCACTTATAATGTCTTGTGTAACTCCTAATAATTTAATCACTTATAATGTCTTGTGTAAGTCCTTATAAGTTAATCACCTATAATATCTTGTGTAAGTCCTTATAAGTTAATCACCTATAATGTCTTGTGTACGTCCTTATTAGTAATCAACTATAATGTCTTGTGCAAGTCCCTATAAGTTAATCACCTATAATGTCATGTGTAAGTCCTTATAAGTTAATCACCTATAATATCTTGTGTAAGTCCTTATAAGTTAATCACCTATAATGTCTTGTGTAAGTCCTCATAAGTTAATCACCTATAATGTCTTGTGTAAGTCCTTATAAGTTAATCACCTATAATGTCTTGTGTAAGTCCTTATAAGTTAATCACCTGAAATATCTTGTGTAAGTCTATATAAGTTAATCACCTATAATGTCTTGTGAAAGCCCTTATAAGTTAATCACCTATAATGTCTTGTGTACGTCCCTATAAGTTAATCACCTATAATATCTTGTGTAAGACCTTATAAGTTAATCACCTATAATATCTTGTGTAAGTCCTTATAAGTTAATCACCTATAATGTCATGTGTAATTCATTATTAGTTAATCACCTATAATATCTTGTGTAAGTCCTTATAAGTTAATCATCTATAATGTCATGTGTAAGTCCTTATAAGTTAATCACCTATAATATCTTGTGTAAGTCCTTATAAGTTAATCACCTATAATATCATGTGTAAGTCTTTATAAGTTAATCACCTATAATATCTTGTGTAAGTCCTTATAAGTTAATCACCTATAATGTCATGTTTAAGTCCTATAATATCTTGTGTAAGTCCTTATATGTTAGTCACATATAATGTCATGTGTAAGTCCTTATAAGTTAATCAATTATAATATCTTGTGTAAGTCCTTATATGTTAATCACCTATAATGTCTTGTGTACGTCCTAATTAGTAATCACCTATAATGTCTTGTGTAAGTCCCTATAAGTAAATCACCTATAATGTCTTGTGTAAGTCCTTGTAAGTTAATCACCTATAATATCATGTATAAGTCCTTAGAAGTTAATCATCTATAATGTCATGTGTAAGTCCTTATAAGTTAATCACCTATGTCTTGTGTAAGTCCTTATAAGTAATCACCTATAATGTCTTGTGTAAGTCCCTATAAGTTAATCACCTATAATGTCTTGTGTAAGTCCTTATAAGTTAATCACCTATAATGTCTTGTGTAAGTCCTTATAAGTTAATCACCTATAATATCTTGTGTAAGTCCTTATAAGTTAATCACATATAATATCTTGTGTAAGTCCTTATAAGTTAATCACCTATGATATCTTGTGTAAGTCCTTATAAGTTAATCACCTATAATGTCTTGTGTAAGTCCTTATAAGTTAATCACCTATAATATCTTGTGTAAGTCCTTATAAGTTAATCATCTATAATGTCATGTGTAAGTCCTTATAAGTTAATCACCTATAATATCTTGTGTAAGTCCTTATAAGTTAATCACCTATAATATCTTGTTTAAGTCCTTATAAGTTAATCACCTATAATGTCATGTGTAAGTCCTTATAAGTTAATCACCTATAATATCTTGTGTAAGTCCATATATGTTAGTCTCATATAATGTCATGTGTAAGTCCTTATAAGTTAATCACCTATAATATCTTGTGTAAGTCCTTATATGTTAATCACCTATAATGTCTTGTGTACGTCCTTATTAGTAATCACCTATAATGTCTTGTGTAAGTCCCTATAAGTTATCACCTATAATATCTTGTGTAAGTCCTTATAAGTTAATCACCTATAATATCTTGTGTAAGTCCTTATAAGTTAATCACCTATAATGTCTTGTGTAAGTCCTTATAAGTTAATCACCTATAATGTCTTGTGTAAGTCCTTATAAGTTAATCACCTGAAATATCTTGTGTAAGTCTATATAAGTTAATCACCTATAATGTCTTGTGAAAGCCCTTATAAGTTAATCACCTATAATGTCTTGTGTACGTCCCTATAAGTTAATCACCTATAATATCTTGTGTAAGTCCTTATAAGTTAATCACCTATAATATCTTGTGTAAGTCTATATAAGTTAATCACTTATAATGTCTTGTGTAAGTCCTAATAAGTTAATCACCTATATTGTCTTGTGTAAGTCCTTATAAGTTAATCACTTATAATGTCTTGTGTAACTCCTAATAAGTTAATCACTTATAATGTCTTGTGTAAGTCCTTATAAGTTAATCACCTATAATATCTTGTGTAAGTCCTTATAAGTTAATCACCTATAATGTCATGTGTACGTCCTTATTAATCAACTATAATGTCTTGTGCAAGTCCTATAAGTTAATCACCTATAATGTCATGTGTAAGTCCTTATAAGTTAATCACCTATAATATCTTGTGTAAGTCCTTATAAGTTAATCACCTATAATGTCTTGTGTAAGTCCTCATAAGTTAATCACCTATAATGTCTTGTGTAAGTCCTTATAAGTTAATCACCTATAATGTCTTGTGTAAGTCCTTATAAGTTAATCACCTGAAATATCTTGTGTAAGTCTATATAAGTTAATCACCTATAATGTCTTGTGAAAGCCCTTATAAGTTAATCACCTATAATGTCTTGTGTACGTCCCTATAAGTTAATCACCTATAATATCTTGTGGTAGACCTTATAAGTTAATCACCTATAATATCTTGTGTAAGTCCTTATAAGTTAATCACCTATAATGTCATGTGTAATTCCTTATTAGTTAATCACCTATAATATCTTGTGTAAGTCCTTATAAGTTAATCATCTATAATGTCATGTGTAAGTCCTTATAAGTCAATCACCTATAATATCTTGTGTAAGTCCTTATAAGTTAATCACCTGAAATATCTTGTGTAAGTCTATATAAGTTAATCACCTATAATGTCTTGTGAAAGCCCTTATAAGTTAATCACCTATAATGTCTTGTGTACGTCCCTATAAGTTAATCACCTATAATATCTTGTGGTAGACCTTATAAGTTAATCACCTATAATATCTTGTGTAAGTCCTTATAAGTTAATCACCTATAATATCATGTGTAAGTCTTTATAAGTTAATCACCTATAATATCTTGTGTAAGTCCTTATAAGTTAATCACCTATAATGTCATGTTTAAGTCCTATAATATCTTGTGTAAGTCCTTATATGTTAGTCACATATAATGTCATGTGTAAGTCCTTATAAGTTAATCAATTATAATATCTTGTGTAAGTCCTTATATGTTAATCACCTATAATGTCTTGTGTACGTCCTTATTAGTAATCACCTATAATGTCTTGTGTAAGTCCCAATAAGTAAATCACCTATAATGTCTTGTGTAAGTCCTTGTAAGTTAATCACCTATAATATCATGTATAAGTCCTTAGAAGTTAATCATCTATAATGTCATGTGTAAGTCCTTATAAGTTAATCACCTATGTCTTGTGGAAGTCCTTATAAGTAATCACCTATAATGTCTTGTGTAAGTCCCTATAAGTTAATCACCTATAATGTCTTGTGTAAGTCCTTATAAGTTAATCAATAATAATGTCTTGTGTAAGTCCTTATGAGTTAATCACTTATAATGTCTGGTGTAAGTCCTTATAAGTTAATCACCTATAATATCTTTTGTAAGTTCTTATAATTTAATCACCTGAAATATCCTGTGTAAGTCTATATAAGTTAATCACCTATAATGTCTTGTGTAAGTCCTTATAAGTTAATCACCTATAATGTCTTGTGTAAGTCCTTATAAGTTAATCACCTATAATATCTTGTGTAAGTCCTTATAAGTTAATCACATATAATGTCATGTGTATGTCCTTATAAGTTAATCACCTATAATATCATGTGTAATTCCTTATAAGTTAATCACCTATAATATATTGTGTATTTCCTTATAAGTTAATCACCTATAATGTCTTGTGTAAGTCCTTATAAGTTAAACACCTATAATATCTTGTTTAAGTCTTTATAAGTTAATCACCTATAATGTCTTGTGTAAGTCCTTATAAGCGAATCACCTATAATGTCTTGTGTAAGTCCTTATAATTTAATCACTTAATAATGTCTTGTGTAAGTCCTTATAAGTTAATCACTTATAATGTCATGTGTATGTCCTTATAAGTAAATCACCTATAATTTCTTGTGTAAGTCCTTATAAGTTAATCTCCTATAATATCTTGTGTATGTCCTTATAAGTTAATCACCTATAATGTCATGTGTAAGTCCTTATAAGTTAATCACCTATAATATCTTGTGTAAGTCCTTATAAGTTAATCACCTATAATGTCTTGTGTAAGTCCTTATAAGTAATCACCTATAATGTCTTGTGTAAGTCCTTATAAGTTAATCACCTATAAATGTTAATCTTACCTATAATGTCTTGTGTCCTTATAAGTCCAATATAAAGTAATAATCAATATCTTGTGTAAGTCCTCAAGTGAGTCAATGTTAGTTAAGTCCTTATGAGTTAATCACTTATAATGTCTGGTGTAAGTCCTTATAAGTTAATCACCTATAATATCTTTTGTAAATCCTTATAAGTTAATCACCTGAAATATCTTGTGTAAGTCCATATAAGTTAATCACCTATAATGTCTTCTGTAAGTCCTTATAAGTTAATCACCTATAATATCTTGTGTAAGTCCTTATAAGTTAATCACATATAATGTCATGTGTAAGTTCCTTATAAGTTAATCACCTATATATCTTGTGTAAGTCCTTATAAGTTAATCACTTATAAAGTCTTGTGTAAATCCTTATAAGTTAATCACCTATAATGTCTTGTGTAAGTCCTTATAAGTAATCACCTATAATCTCTTGTGTAAGTCCCTATAAGTTAATCACCTATAATGTCTTGTGCAATTCCTTATAAGTTAATCACCTATAATGTCTTGTGTAAGCCCTTATAAGTTAATAACTTATAATGCCTTGTGTAAGTCCTTATAAGTTAATCACCTATAATGTCTTGTGTAAGAACTTATAAGTGAATCACCTATAATATCTTGTGTAAGTCCTTATAAGTTAATCACCTATAATATCTTGTGTAAGTCCTTATAAGTTAATCACCTATAATATCTTGTGTAAGTCCTTATAAGTTAATCACCTATAATGTCTTGTGTAAGTCCTTATAAGTTAATCACCTATAATGTCTTGTGTACGTCCTTATAAGTTAATCACCTATAATATCTTGTGTATGTCCTTATAAGTTAATCACCTACAATGTCATGTGTAAGTCCCTTATAAGTTAATCACCTATAATATCTTGTGTAAGTCCTTATAAGTTAATCACCTATAATATCTTGTGTAAGTCTATATAAGTTAATCACCTATAATGTCTTGTGTAAGTCCTTATAAGTTAATCACCTATAATGTCTTGTGTAAGTCCTTATAATTTAATCACTTATAATGTCTTGTATAAGTCCTTATAAGTTAATCACCTATAATGTCATGTGTAAGTCCTTATAAGTTAATCAACTATAATATCTTGTGTAAGTCCTTATAAGTTAATCACCTATAATGTCTTGTGTAAGTCCTCATAAGTAATCACCTATAATGTCTTGTGTAAGTCCCTATAAGTTAATCACCTATAATGTCTTGTGTAAGTCCTTATAAGTTAATCACCTATAATGTCTTGTGTAAGTCCTAATAAGTTAATCACCTATAATGTCTTGTGTACGTCCCTATAAGTTAATCACCTATAATATCTTGTGTAAGTCCTTATAAGTTAATCACCTATAATATCTTGTGTAGGTCTATATTAGTTAATCACCTATAATGTCATGTGTAAGTCCTTATAAGTTAATCACCTATAATATCTTGTGTAAGTCCTTATAAGTTAATCACCTATAATGTCATGTGTAATTCCTTATAAGTTAATCACCTATAATATCTTGTGTAAGTCCTTATAAGTTAATCACCTATAATGTCATGTGAAAGTCCTTATAAGTTAATCACCTATAATATCTTGTGTAAGTCTTTATAAGTTAATCGCCTATAATGTCTTGTGTAAGTCCTTATAAGTTAATCACCTATAATATCTTGTGTAAGTCCTTATAAGTTAATCATCTATAATGTCATGTGTAAGTCCTTATAAGTTAATCACCTATAATATCTTGTGTAAGTCCTTATAAGTTAATCACCTATAATATCTTGTTTAAGTCCTTATAAGTTAATCACCTATAATGTCATGTGTAAGTCCTTATAAGTTAATCACCTATAATATCTTGTGTAAGTCCTTATATGTTAGTCACATATAATGTCATGTGTAAGTCCTTATAAGTTAATCACCTATAATATCTTGTGTAAGTCCTTATAAGTTAATCACATATAATGTCATGTGTATGTCCTTATAAGTTAATCACCTATAATATCATGTGTAATTCCTTATAAGTTAATCACCTATAATATATTGTGTATTTCCTTATAAGTTAATCACCTATAATGTCTTGTGTAAGTCCTTATAAGTTAAACACCTATAATATCTTGTTTAAGTCTTTATAAGTTAATCACCTATAATGTCTTGTGTAAGTCCTTATAAGCGAATCACCTATAATGTCTTGTGTAAGTCCTTATAATTTAATCACTTAATAATGTCTTGTGTAAGTCCTTATAAGTTAATCACTTATAATGTCATGTGTATGTCCTTATAAGTAAATCACCTATAATTTCTTGTGTAAGTCCTTATAAGTTAATCTCCTATAATATCTTGTGTATGTCCTTATAAGTTAATCACCTATAATGTCATGTGTAAGTCCTTATAAGTTAATCACCTATAATATCTTGTGTAAGTCCTTATAAGTTAATCACCTATAATGTCTTGTGTAAGTCCTTATAAGTAATCACCTATAATGTCTTGTGTAAGTCCCTATAAGTTAATCACCTATAATGTCTTGTGTAAGTCCTTATAAGTTAATCAATAATAATGTCTTGTGTAAGTCCTCATGAGTTAATCACTTATAAGGTCTGGTGTAAGTCCTTATAAGTTAATCACCTATAATATCTTTTGTAAATCCTTATAAGTTAATCACCTGAAATATCTTGTGTAAGTCCATATAAGTTAATCACCTATAATGTCTTCTGTAAGTCCTTATAAGTTAATCACCTATAATATCTTGTGTAAGTCCTTATAAGTTAATCACATATAATGTCATGTGTAAGTTCCTTATAAGTTAATCACCTATATATCTTGTGTAAGTCCTTATAAGTTAATCACTTATAAAGTCTTGTGTAAATCCTTATAAGTTAATCACCTATAATGTCTTGTGTAAGTCCTTATAAGTAATCACCTATAATCTCTTGTGTAAGTCCCTATAAGTTAATCACCTATAATGTCTTGTGCAATTCCTTATAAGTTAATCACCTATAATGTCTTGTGTAAGCCCTTATAAGTTAATAACTTATAATGCCTTGTGTAAGTCCTTATAAGTTAATCACCTATAATGTCTTGTGTAAGAACTTATAAGTGAATCACCTATAATATCTTGTGTAAGTCCTTATAAGTTAATCACCTATAATATCTTGTGTAAGTTCTTATAAGTTAATCACCTGAAATATCTTGTGTAAGTCCATATAAGTTAATCACCTATAATGTCTTGTGTAAGTCCTTATAAGTTAATCACCTATAATGTCTTGTGTACGTCCTTATAAGTTAATCACCTATAATATCTTGTGTATGTCCTTATAAGTTAATCACCTACAATGTCATGTGTAAGTCCCTTTAAGTTAATCACCTATAATATCTTGTGTAAGTCCTTATAAGTTAATCACCTATAATATCTTGTGTAAGTCTATATAAGTTAATCACCTATAATGTCTTGTGTAAGTCCTTATAAGTTAATCACCTATAATGTCTTGTGTAAGTCCTTATAATTTAATCACTTATAATGTCTTGTATAAGTCCTTATAAGTTAATCACCTATAATGTCATGTGTAAGTCCTTATAAGTTAATCAACTATAATATCTTGTGTAAGTCCTTATAAGTTAATCACCTATAATGTCTTGTGTAAGTCCTCATAAGTAATCACCTATAATGTCTTGTGTAAGTCCCTATAAGTTAATCACCTATAATGTCTTGTGTAAGTCCTTATAAGTTAATCACCTATAATGTCTTGTGTAAGTCCTAATAAGTTAATCACCTATAATGTCTTGTGTACGTCCCTATAAGTTAATCACCTATAATATCTTGTGTAAGTCCTTATAAGTTAATCACCTATAATATCTTGTGTAGGTCTATATTAGTTAATCACCTATAATGTCATGTGTAAGTCCTTATAAGTTAATCATCTATAATATCTTGTGTAAGTCCTTATAAGTTAATCACCTATAATGTCATGTGTAATTCCTTATAAGTTAATCACCTATAATATCTTGTGTAAGTCCTTATAAGTTAATCACCTATAATGTCATGTGAAAGTCCTTATAAGTTAATCACCTATAATATCTTGTGTAAGTCTTTATAAGTTAATCGCCTATAATGTCTTGTGTAAGTCCTTATAAGTTAATCACCTATAATATCTTGTGTAAGTCCTTATAAGTTAATCATCTATAATGTCATGTGTAAGTCCTTATAAGTTAATCACCTATAATATCTTGTGTAAGTCCTTATAAGTTAATCACCTATAATATCTTGTTTAAGTCCTTATAAGTTAATCACCTATAATGTCATGTGTAAGTCCTTATAAGTTAATCACCTATAATATCTTGTGTAAGTCCTTATATGTTAGTCACATATAATGTCATGTGTAAGTCCTTATAAGTTAATCACCTATAATATCTTGTGTAAGTCCTTATAAGTTAATCACATATAATGTCATGTGTATGTCCTTATAAGTTAATCACCTATAATATCATGTGTAATTCCTTATAAGTTAATCACCTATAATATATTGTGTATTTCCTTATAAGTTAATCACCTATAATGTCTTGTGTAAGTCCTAATAAGTAATCGCCTATAATGTCTTGTGTAAGTCCCTATAAGTTAATCACCTATAATGTCTTTTGTATGTCCTAATAAGTAATCGCCTATAATGTCTTGTGTAAGTCCCTATAAGTTAATCACCTATAATGTCTTTTGTATGTCCTTATAAGTTAATCACCTATAATGTCTTGTGTAAGTCCTTATAAGTTAATAACTTATAATGCCTTGTGTAAGTCCTTATAAATTAATCACCTATAATGTCTTGTGTAGGAACTTATAAGTGAATCACCTATAATATCTTGTGTAAGTCCTTATAAGTTAATCACCACATCTTTGTGTAAGTTCTTAGGTTAATCACCCAATATCTGTGCATCCCTGCAAGTTAATCACCTTATAATATTCTTGTGTATGTCCTTATAAGTTAATCAAATTAAGCAATTTCATGTTAACTTTATAAGTTAATCACCTATAATATCTTGTAAGTCCTATAAGTTAATCACCTATAATGTCTGTGTAAGTCCTTATAAGTTAATCACCTATAATATCTTGTGTAAGTCCTTATGTTAATCACATATAAATGTCATGTATGTCCTTATAAGTTAATCACAATTTATATATCATGTGTAATTCCTATAAGTTAATCACCCATAATATATTGTGTATTTTAAGGTTAATCACCTATAATGTCTTGTGTAAGTCCCACAAGTAATCGCCTATAATGTCTTGTGTAAGTCCCTATAAGTTAATCACCTATAATGTCTTTTGTATGTCCTAATAAGTAATCGCCTATAATGTCTTGTGTAAGTCCCTATAAGTTAATCACCTATAATGTCTTTTGTATGTCCTTATAAGTTAATCACCTATAATGTCTTGTGTAAGTCCTTATAAGTTAATAACTTATAATGCCTTGTGTAAGTCCTTATAAATTAATCACCTATAATGTCTTGTGTAAGAACTTATAAGTGAATCAACTATAATATCTTGTGTAAGTCCTTATAAGTTAATCACCTATAATATCTTGTGTAAGTTCTTATAAGTTAATCACCTGAAATATCTTGTGTACGTCCTTATAAGTTAATCACCTATAATATCTTGTGTATGTCCTTATAAGTTAATCACCTACAATTTCATGTGTAAGTCCCTATAAGTTAATCACCTATAATATCTTGTGTAAGTCCTTATAAGTTAATCACATATAATATCTTGTGTAAGTCTATATAAGTTAATCACCTATAATGTCTTGTGTAATGCCTTATAAGTTAATCACCTATAATGTCTTGTGTAAGTCCTTATAATTTAATCACTTATAATGTCTTGTATAAGTCCTTATAAGTTAATCACCTATAATGTCTTGTGTAAGTCCTTATAAGTTAATCACCTATAATATATTGTGTAAGTCCTTATAAGTTAAACACCTATAATATCTTGTTTAAGTCTTTATAAGTTAATCACCTATAATGTCTTGTGTAAGTCCTTATAAGTTAAACACCTATAATATCTTGTTTAAGTCTTTATAAGTTAATCACCTATAATGTCTTGTGTAAGTCCTTATAAGTTAATCACCTATAATGTCTTGTGTAAGTCCTTATAAGTAATCACCTATAATGTCCTGTGTAAGTCCCTATAAGTTAATCACCTATAATGTCTTGTGTAAGTCCTTATAAGTTTATCAATAATAATGTCTTGTGTAAGTCCTTATGAGTTAATCACTTATAATGTCTGGTGTAAGTCCTTATAAGTTAATCACCTATAATATCTTTTGTAAGTCCTTATAAGTTAATCACCTGAAATATCTTGTGTAAGTCCATATAAGTTAATCACCTATAATGTCTTCTGTAAGTTCCTTATAAGTTAATCACCTATATATCTTGTGTAAGTCCTTATAAGTTAATCACTTATAAAGTCTTGTGTAAATCCTTATAATTTAATCACCTATAATGTCTTGTGTAAGTCCTTATAAGTAATCACCTATAATCTCTTGTGTAAGTCCCTATAAGTTAATCACCTGTAATGTCTTGTGCAATTCCTTATAAGTTAATCACCTATAATGTCTTGTGTAAGCCCTTATAAGTTAATAACTTATAATGCCTTGTGTAAGTCCTTATAAGTTAATCACCTATAATGTCTTGTGTAAGAACTTATAAGTGAATCACCTATAATATCTTGTGTAAGTCCTTATAAGTTAATCACCTATAATATCTTGTGTAAGTTCTTATAAGTTAATCACCTGAAATATCTTGTGTAAGTCCATATAAGTTAATCACCTATAATGTCTTGTGTAAGTCCTTATAAGTTAATCACCTATAATGTCTTGTGTACGTCCTTATAAGTTAATCACCTATAATATCTTGTGTATGTCCTTATAAGTTAATCACCTACAATGTCATGTAAGTCCCTATAAGTTAATCACCTATAATATCTTGTGTAAGTCCTTATAAGTTAATCACCTATAATATCTTGTGTAAGTCTATATAAGTTAATCACCTATAATGTCTTGTGTAAGTCCTTATAAGTTAAACACCTATAATATCTTGTTTAAGTCTTTATAAGTTAATCACCTATAATGTCTTGTGTAAGTCCTTATAAGCGAATCACCTATAATGTCTTGTGTAAGTCCTTATAATTTAATCACTTAATAATGTCTTGTGTAAGTCCTTATAAGTTAATCACTTATAATGTCATGTGTATGTCCTTATAAGTAAATCACCTATAATTTCTTGTGTAAGTCCTTATAAGTTAATCTCCTATAATATCTTGTGTATGTCCTTATAAGTTAATCACCTATAATGTCATGTGTAAGTCCTTATAAGTTAATCACCTATAATATCTTGTGTAAGTCCTTATAAGTTAATCACCTATAATGTCTTGTGTAAGTCCTTATAAGTAATCACCTATAATGTCTTGTGTAAGTCCTTATAAGTTAATCACCTATAATATCTTGTGTAAGTCCTTATAAGTTAATCATCTATAATGTCATGTGTAAGTCCTTATAAGTCAATCACCTATAATATCTTGTGTAAGTCCTTATAAGTTAATCACCTGAAATATCTTGTGTAAGTCTATATAAGTTAATCACCTATAATGTCTTGTGAAAGCCCTTATAAGTTAATCACCTATAATGTCTTGTGTACGTCCCTATAAGTTAATCACCTATAATATCTTGTGGTAGACCTTATAAGTTAATCACCTATAATATCTTGTGTAAGTCCTTATAAGTTAATCACCTATAATATCATGTGTAAGTCTTTATAAGTTAATCACCTATAATATCTTGTGTAAGTCCTTATAAGTTAATCACCTATAATGTCATGTTTAAGTCCTATAATATCTTGTGTAAGTCCTTATATGTTAGTCACATATAATGTCATGTGTAAGTCCTTATAAGTTAATCAATTATAATATCTTGTGTAAGTCCTTATATGTTAATCACCTATAATGTCTTGTGTACGTCCTTATTAGTAATCACCTATAATGTCTTGTGTAAGTCCCTATAAGTAAATCACCTATAATGTCTTGTGTAAGTCCTTGTAAGTTAATCACCTATAATATCATGTATAAGTCCTTAGAAGTTAATCATCTATAATGTCATGTGTAAGTCCTTATAAGTTAATCACCTATGTCTTGTGGAAGTCCTTATAAGTAATCACCTATAATGTCTTGTGTAAGTCCCTATAAGTTAATCACCTATAATGTCTTGTGTAAGTCCTTATAAGTTAATCAATAATAATGTCTTGTGTAAGTCCTTATGAGTTAATCACTTATAATGTCTGGTGTAAGTCCTTATAAGTTAATCACCTATAATATCTTTTGTAAGTTCTTATAATTTAATCACCTGAAATATCCTGTGTAAGTCTATATAAGTTAATCACCTATAATGTCTTGTGTAAGTCCTTATAAGTTAATCACCTATAATGTCTTGTGTAAGTCCTTATAAGTTAATCACCTATAATATCTTGTGTAAGTCCTTATAAGTTAATCACATATAATGTCATGTGTATGTCCTTATAAGTTAATCACCTATAATATCATGTGTAATTCCTTATAAGTTAATCACCTATAATATATTGTGTATTTCCTTATAAGTTAATCACCTATAATGTCTTGTGTAAGTCCTTATAAGTTAAACACCTATAATATCTTGTTTAAGTCTTTATAAGTTAATCACCTATAATGTCTTGTGTAAGTCCTTATAAGCGAATCACCTATAATGTCTTGTGTAAGTCCTTATAATTTAATCACTTAATAATGTCTTGTGTAAGTCCTTATAAGTTAATCACTTATAATGTCATGTGTATGTCCTTATAAGTAAATCACCCATAATTTCTTGTGTAAGTCCCTGCTAATCACCTATAATATCTTGTGTATGTCCTTATAAGTTAATCACCTATAATGTCATGTGTAAGTCCTTATAAGTTAATCACCTATAATATCTTGTGTAAGTCCTTATAAGTTAATCACCTATAATGTCTTGTGTAAGTCCTTATAAGTAATCACCTATAATGTCTTGTGTAAGTCCCTATAAGTTAATCACCTATAATGTCTTGTGTAAGTCCTTATAAGTTAATCAATAATAATGTCTTGTGTAAGTCCTCATGAGTTAATCACTTATAAGGTCTGGTGTAAGTCCTTATAAGTTAATCACCTATAATATCTTTTGTAAATCCTTATAAGTTAATCACCTGAAATATCTTGTGTAAGTCCATATAAGTTAATCACCTATAATGTCTTCTGTAAGTCCTTATAAGTTAATCACCTATAATATCTTGTGTAAGTCCTTATAAGTTAATCACATATAATGTCATGTAAGTCTTTATAAGTTAATCACCCATATATCTTGTGTAAGTCCTTATAAGTTAATCACTTATAAAGTCTTGTAGTAACTTGATATTAATCACCTATACGTCTTATGTAAGTCCTTATAATCACCTATAATCTCTTGTAAGTCCCTATAAATTAATCACCTATAATGTCTTGTGCAATTTCAGTGTTGCCCACCTATAATGTTCAGGTAAGCCCTGAGGTTAATACAACTTATAATGCTCAGTAAGTCCTGCGTTAATCACCTATAATGTCTTGTGTAAGAACTTATAAGTGAATCACCTATAATATCTTGTGTAAGTCCTTATAAGTTAATCACCTATAATATCTTGTGTAAGTTCTTATAAGTTAATCACCTGAAATATCTTGTTTAAGTCCGTATAAGTTAATCACCTATAATGTCTTGTGTAAGTCCTTATAAGTTAATCACCTATAATGTCTTGTGTACGTCCTTATAAGTTAATCACCTATAATATCTTGTGTATGTCCTTATAAGTTAATCACCTACAATGTCATGTGTAAGTCCCTTTAAGTTAATCACCTATAATATCTTGTGTAAGTCCTTATAAGTTAATCACCTATAATATCTTGTGTAAGTCTATATAAGTTAATCACCTATAATGTCTTGTGTAAGTCCTTATAAGTTAATCACCTATAATGTCTTGTGTAAGTCCTTATAATTTAATCACTTATAATGTCTTGTATAAGTCCTTATAAGTTAATCACCTATAATGTCATGTGTAAGTCCTTATAAGTTAATCAACTATAATATCTTGTGTAAGTCCTTATAAGTTAATCACCTATAATGTCTTGTGTAAGTCCTCATAAGTAATCACCTATAATATCTTGTGTAAGTCCCTATAAGTTAATCACCTATAATGTCTTGTGTAAGTCCTTATAAGTTAATCACCTATAATGTCTTGTGTAAGTCCTAATAAGTTAATCACCTATAATGTCTTGTGTACGTCCCTATAAGTTAATCACCTATAATATCTTGTGTAAGTCCTTATAAGTTAATCACCTATAATATCTTGTGTAGGTCTATATTAGTTAATCACCTATAATGTCATGTGTAAGTCCTTATAAGTTAATCATCTATAATATCTTGTGTAAGTCCTTATAAGTTAATCACCTATAATGTCATGTGTAATTCCTTATAAGTTAATCACCTATAATATCTTGTGTAAGTCCTTATAAGTTAATCACCTATAATGTCATGTGAAAGTCCTTATAAGTTAATCACCTATAATATCTTGTGTAAGTCTTTATAAGTTAATCGCCTATAATGTCTTGTGTAAGTCCTTATAAGTTAATCACCTATAATATCTTGTGTAAGTCCTTATAAGTTAATCATCTATAATGTCATGTGTAAGTCCTTATAAGTTAATCACCTATAATATCTTGTGTAAGTCCTTATAAGTTAATCACCTATAATATCTTGTTTAAGTCCTTATAAGTTAATCACCTATAATGTCATGTGTAAGTCCTTATAAGTTAATCACCTATAATATCTTGTGTAAGTCCTTATATGTTAGTCACATATAATGTCATGTGTAAGTCCTTATAAGTTAATCACCTATAATATCTTGTGTAAGTCCTTATAAGTTAATCACATATAATGTCATGTGTATGTCCTTATAAGTTAATCACCTATAATATCATGTGTAATTCCTTATAAGTTAATCACCTATAATATATTGTGTATTTCCTTATAAGTTAATCACCTATAATGTCTTGTGTAAGTCCTAATAAGTAATCGCCTATAATGTCTTGTGTAAGTCCCTATAAGTTAATCACCTATAATGTCTTTTGTATGTCCTAATAAGTAATCGCCTATAATGTCTTGTGTAAGTCCCTATAAGTTAATCACCTATAATGTCTTTTGTATGTCCTTATAAGTTAATCACCTATAATGTCTTGTGTAAGTCCTTATAAGTTAATAACTTATAATGCCTTGTGTAAGTCCTTATAAATTAATCACCTATAATGTCTTGTGTAAGAACTTATAAGTGAATCAACTATAATATCTTGTGTAAGTCCTTATAAGTTAATCACCTATAATATCTTGTGTAAGTTCTTATAAGTTAATCACCTGAAATATCTTGTGTACGTCCTTATAAGTTAATCACCTATAATATCTTGTGTATGTCCTTATAAGTTAATCACCTACAATTTCATGTGTAAGTCCCTATAAGTTAATCACCTATAATATCTTGTGTAAGTCCTTATAAGTTAATCACCTATAATGTCTTGTGTAAGTCCTTATAAGTTAATCACCTATAATATCTTGTGTAAGTCCTTATAAGTTAATCACATATAATGTCATGTGTATGTCCTTATAAGTTAATCACCTATAATATCATGTGTAATTCCTTATAAGTTAATCACCTATAATATATTGTCACCTATAATGTCTTGTGTAAGTCCTAATAAGTAATCGCCTATAATGTCTTGTGTAAGTCCCTATAAGTTAATCACCTATAATGTCTTTTGTATGTCCTAATAAGTAATCGCCTATAATGTCTTGTGTAAGTCCCTATAAGTTAATCACCTATAATGTCTTTTGTATGTCCTTATAAGTTAATCACCTATAATGTCTTGTGTAAGTCCTTATAAGTTAATAACTTATAATGCCTTGTGTAAGTCCTTATAAATTTAATCACCTATAATGTCTTGTGTAAGAACTTATAAGTGAATCAACTATAATATCTTGTGTAAGTCCTTATAAGTTAATCACCTATAATATCTTGTGTAAGTTCTTATAAGTTAATCACCTGAAATATCTTGTGTACGTCCTTATAAGTTAATCACCTATAATATCTTGTGTATGTCCTTATAAGTTAATCACCTACAATTTCATGTGTAAGTCCCTATAAGTTAATCACCTATAATATCTTGTGTAAGTCCTTATAAGTTAATCACATATAATATCTTGTGTAAGTCTATATAAGTTAATCACCTATAATGTCTTGTGTAATGCCTTATAAGTTAATCACCTATAATGTCTTGTGTAAGTCCTTATAATTTAATCACTTATAATGTCTTGTATAAGTCCTTATAAGTTAATCACCTATAATGTCTTGTGTAAGTCCATATAAGTTAATCACCTATAATATATTGTGTAAGTCCTTATAAGTTAAACACCTATAATATCTTGTTTAAGTCTTTATAAGTTAATCACCTATAATGTCTTGTGTAAGTCCTTATAAGCGAATCACCTATAATGTCTTGTGTAAGTCCTTATAATTTAATCACTTAATAATGTCTTGTGTAAGTCCTTATAAGTTAATCACCTATAATATCTTGTGTAAGTCCTTATAAGTTAATCACCTATAATGTCTTGTGTAAGTCCTTATAAGTAATCACCTATAATGTCTTGTGTAAGTCCCTATAAGTTAATCACCTATAATGTCTTGTGTAAGTCCTTATAAGTTAATCAATAATAATGTCTTGTGTAAGTCCTTATGAGTTAATCACTTATAATGTCTGGTGTAAGTCCTTATAAGTTAATCACCTATAATATCTTTTGTAAGTCCTTATAAGTTAATCACCTGAAATATCTTGTGTAAGTCCATATAAGTTAATCACCTATAATGTCTTCTGTAAGTTCCTTATAAGTTAATCACCTATATATCTTGTGTAAGTCCTTATAAGTTAATCACTTATAAAGTCTTGTGTAAATCCTTATAAGTTAATCACCTATAATGTCTTGTGTAAGTCCTTATAAGTAATCACCTATAATCTCTTGTGTAAGTCCCTATAAGTTAATCACCTATAATGTCTTGTGCAATTCCTTATAAGTTAATCACCTATAATGTCTTGTGTAAGCCCTTATAAGTTAATAACTTATAATGCCTTGTGTAAGTCCTTATAAGTTAATCACCTATAATGTCTTGTGTAAGAACTTATAAGTGAATCACCTATAATATCTTGTGTAAGTCCTTATAAGTTAATCACCTATAATATCTTGTGTAAGTTCTTATAAGTTAATCACCTGAAATATCTTGTGTAAGTCCATATAAGTTAATCACCTATAATGTCTTGTGTAAGTCCTTATAAGTTAATCACCTATAATGTCTTGTGTACGTCCTTATAAGTTAATCACCTATAATATCTTGTGTATGTCCTTATAAGTTAATCACCTACAATGTCATGTGTAAGTCCCTATAAGTTAATCACCTATAATATCTTGTGTAAGTCCTTATAAGTTAATCACCTATAATATCTTGTGTAAGTCTATATAAGTTAATCACCTATAATGTCTTGTGTAAGTCCTTATAAGTTAAACACCTATAATATCTTGTTTAAGTCTTTATAAGTTAATCACCTATAATGTCTTGTGTAAGTCCTTATAAGCGAATCACCTATAATGTCTTGTGTAAGTCCTTATAATTTAATCACTTAATAATGTCTTGTGTAAGTCCTTATAAGTTAATCACTTATAATGTCATGTGTATGTCCTTATAAGTAAATCACCTATAATTTCTTGTGTAAGTCCTTATAAGTTAATCTCCTATAATATCTTGTGTATGTCCTTATAAGTTAATCACCTATAATGTCATGTGTAAGTCCTTATAAGTTAATCACCTATAATATCTTGTGTAAGTCCTTATAAGTTAATCACCTATAATGTCTTGTGTAAGTCCTTATAAGTAATCACCTATAATGTCTTGTGTAAGTCCCTATAAGTTAATCACCTATAATGTCTTGTGTAAGTCCTTATAAGTTAATCAATAATAATGTCTTGTGTATGTCCTCATGAGTTAATCACTTATAAGGTCTGGTGTAAGTCCTTATAAGTTAATCACCTATAATATCTTTTGTAAGTCCTTATAAGTTAATCACCTGAAATATCTTGTGTAAGTCCATATAAGTTAATCACCTATAATGTCTTCTGTAAGTCCTTATAAGTTAATCACCTATAATATCTTGTGTAAGTCCTTATAAGTTAATCACATATAATGTCATGTGTAAGTTCCTTATAAGTTAATCACCTATATATCTTGTGTAAGTCCTTATAAGTTAATCACTTATAAAGTCTTGTGTAAATCCTTATAAGTTAATCACCTATAATGTCTTGTGTAAGTCCTTATAAGTAATCACCTATAATCTCTTGTGTAAGTCCCTATAAGTTAATCACCTATAATGTCTTGTGCAATTCCTTATAAGTTAATCACCTATAATGTCTTGTGTAAGCCCTTATAAGTTAATAACTTATAATGCCTTGTGTAAGTCCTTATAAGTTAATCACCTATAATGTCTTGTGTAAGAACTTATAAGTGAATCACCTATAATATCTTGTGTAAGTCCTTATAAGTTAATCACCTATAATATCTTGTGTAAGTTCTTATAAGTTAATCACCTGAAATATCTTGTGTAAGTCCATATAAGTTAATCACCTATAATGTCTTGTGTAAGTCCTTATAAGTTAATCACCTATAATGTCTTGTGTACGTCCTTATAAGTTAATCACCTATAATATCTTGTGTATGTCCTTATAAGTTAATCACCTACAATGTCATGTGTAAGTCCCTATAAGTTAATCACCTATAATATCTTGTGTAAGTCCTTATAAGTTAATCACCTATAATATCTTGTGTAAGTCTATATAAGTTAATCACCTATAATGTCTTGTGTAAGTCCTCATAAGTTAAAAACCTATAATATCTTGTTTAAGTCTTTATAAGTTAATCACCTATAATGTCTTGTATAAGTCCTTATAAGCGAATCACCTATAATGTCTTGTGTAAGTCCTTATAATGTAATCACTTATAATGTCTTGTGTAAGTCCTTAAAAGTTAATCACATATAATGTCATGTGTATGTCCTTATAAGTAAATCACCTATAATTTCTTGTGTAAGTCCTTATAAGTTAATCACCTATAATATCTTGTGTATGTCCTTATAAGTTAATCACCTATAATGTCATGTGTAAGTCCTTATAAGTTTATCAATAATAATGTCTTGTGTAAGTCCTTATGAGTTAATCACTTATAATGTCTGGTGTAAGTCCTTATAATTTAATCACCTATAATATCTTTTGTAAGTCCTTATAAGTTAATCACCTGAAATATCTTGTGTAAGTCCATATAAGTAAATCACCTATAATGTCTTCTGTAATTCCTTATAAATTAATCACCTATAATATCATGTGTAAGTCCTTATAAGTTAATCACATATAATGTCATGTGTAAGTTCCTTATAAGTTAATCACCTATATAACTTGTGTAAGTCCTTATAAGTTAATCACTTATAAAGTCTTGTGTAAATCCTTATAAGTTAATCACCTATAATGTCTTGTGTAAGTTCCTTATAAGTAATCACCTATAATGTCTTGTGTAAGTCCCTATAAGTTAATCACCTGTAATGTCTTGTGCAATTCCTTATAAGTTAATCACCTATAATGTCTTGTGTAAGCCCTTATAAGTTAAGCCTTATAATGCCTTATGTAAATCCTTATAAGTTAATCACCTATAATGCTTGTGCTAAACTTATAAGTGAATCACTATAATATCTTGTGTAAGTCCTTATAAGTTAATCACCTGAAATATCTTGTGTAATCTAAGTTAATCACCTATAATGTCTTGTGTAAGTCAATAAGTTAATCACCTATAATATCTTGTGTACGTCCTTATAAGTTAATCACCTATCTTGTGTATGTCCTTGAAGTTATTCACTACAATGTGTATGAAATCCTAAGTTAATCACTTATAATATCTTGTGTAAGACCTTATAAGTTAATCACCTATAATATCTTGTGTAAGTCTATATAAGTTAATCACCTATAATGTCTTGTGTAAGTCCTTATAAGTTAAACACCTATAATGTCATGTGTAAGTCCTTATAAGTTTCATATAATGTCTTGTGTAAGTCCTTATAAGTTAACCACCTATAATGTCTTGTGTAAGTCCTTATAAGTTAAACACCTATAATATCTTGTTTATCTCTTTATAAGTTAATCACGTATAATGTCTTGTGTAAGTCCTTATAAGTTACTCACCTATACTGTCTTGTGTAAGTCCTTATAAGTTAATCACCTATAATATATTGTGTAAGTCCTTATAAGTTAAACACCTATAATATCTTGTTTAAGTCTTTATAAGTTAATCACCTATAATGTCTTGTGTAAGTCCTTATAAGTTAAACACCTATAATATCTTGTTTAAGTCTTTATAAGTTAATCACCTATAATGTCTTGTGTAAGTCCTTATAAGATAATCAACTATAATGTCTTGTGTAAGTCCTTATAAGTTAATCACATATAATGTCTTGTATAAGTCCGTATAAGTTAATCACCTATAATATCTTGTGTAAGTCCTTAAAGGTTAATCACCTATAATATCTTGTGTAAGTCTATATAAGTTAATCACCTATAATGTCTTGTGTAAGTCCTTATAAGTTAATCACCTATAATGTCTTGTGTAAGTCCTTATAATTTAATCACTTATAATGTCTTGTATAAGTCCTTATAATTTAATCACTTATAATGTCTTGTATAAGTCCTTATAAGTTAATCACCTATAATGTCATGTGTAAGTCCTTATAAGTTAATCACCTATAATATCTTGTGTAAGTCTTTATAAGTTAATCACCTATAATGTCTTGTGTAAGTCCTTATAAGTAATCACCTATAATGTCTTGTGTAAGTCCCTATAAGTTAATCACCTATAATGTCTTGTGTAAGTCCTTATAAGTTAATCACCTATAATGTCTTGTGTACGTCCCTATAAGTTAATCACCTATAATATCTTGTGTAAGTCCTTATAAGTTAATCACCTATAATATCTTGTGTAAGTCTATATAAGTTAATCACCTATAATGTCATGTGTAAGTCCTTATAAGTTAATCACCTATAATATCTTGTGTAAGTCCTTATAAGTTAATCACCTATAATGTCATGTGTAATTCCTTATAAGTTAATCACCTATAATATCTTGTGTAAGTCCTTATAAGTTAATCACCTATAATGTCATGTGTAAGTCCTTATAAGTTAATCACCTATAATATCTTGTGTAAGTCCTTATAAGTTAATCACCTATGATATCTTGTGTAAGTCTTTATAAGTTAATCGCCTATAATGTCTTGTGTAAGTCCTTATAAGTTAATCACCTATAATATCTTGTGTAAGTCCTTATTAGTTAATCATCTATAATGTCATGTGTAAGTCCTTATAAGTTAATCACCTATAATATCTTGTGTAAATCCTTATAAGTTAATCACCTATAATATCTTGTGTAAGTCCTTATAAGTTAATCACCTATAATGTCATGTGTAAGTCCTTATAAGTTAATCACCTATAATATCTTGTGTAAGTCCTTATATGTTAGTCACATATAATGTCAAGTGTAAGTCCTTATAAGTTAATCACCTATAATATCTTGTGTAAGTCCTTATATGTTAATCACCTATAATGTCTTGTGTACGTCCTTATTAGTAATCACCTATAATGTCTTGTGTAAGTCCCTATAAGTTAATCACCTATAATATCTTGTGTAAGTCCTTATAAGTTAATCACCTATAATATCTTGTGTAAGTCCTTATAAGTTAATCAGCTATAATGTCTTGTGTAAGTCTTTATAAGTTAATCACCTATAATGTCTTGTGTAAGTCCTTATAAGTTAATCACCTATAATGTCTTGTTTAAGTCCTTATAAGTTAATCACCTGAAATATCTTGTGTAAGTCTACATAAGTTAATCACCTATAATGTCTTGTGTAATAAGTTAATCACCTATAATAATAAGTTAATCAACCTATAATATCTTGTGTAAGTCTATATAAGTAATCACTTATAATGTCTAATCACACTATAATATTAATCACTTATAATGTCTTGTGTAAGTCCTTATAAGTTAATCACACTATAATATCTTGTCATGTGTCAAATTCCTTATAAGTTAATCACCTATAATATCTTGTGTAAGTCCTTATAAGTTAATCAATAATAATGTCTTGTGTAAGTCCTTATGAGTTAATCACTTATAATGTGTGGTGTAAGTCCTTATAAGTTAATCACCTATAATATCTTTTGTAAGTTCTTATAATTTAATCACCTGAAATATCCAATGTAAGTCTATATAAGTTAATCACCTATAATGTCTTGTGTAAGTCCTTATAATTTAATCACCTATAATGTCTTATGTAAGTCCTTATAAGTTAATCACCTATAATATCTTGTGTAAGTCCTTATAAGTTAATCACATATAATGTCATGTGTATGTCCTTATAAGTTAATCACCTATAATATCATGTGTAATTCCTTATAAGTTAATCACCTATAATATATTGTGTATGTCCTTATAAGTTAATCACCTATAATGTCTTGTGTAAGTCCTAATAAGTAATCGCCTACAATGTCTTGTGTAAGTCCCTATAAGTTAATCACCTATAATGTCTTTTGTATGTCCTAATAAGTTATCGCCTATAATGTCTTGTGTAAGTCCCTATAAGTTAATCACCTATAATGTCTTTTGTATGTCCTTATAAGTTAATCACCTATAATGTCTTGTGTAAGTCCTTATAAGTTAATAACATAATGCCTTGTGTAAGTCCTTATAAGTTAATCACCTATATTGTCTTGTGTAAGAACTTATAAGTGAATCACCTGTAATATCTTGTGTAAGTCCTTATAAGTTATTCACCTATAATATCTTGTGTAAGTTCTTTATAGTTAATCACCTGAAATATCTTGTGTACGTCCTTATAAGTTAATCACCTATAATATCTTGTGTATGTCCTTATAAGTTAATCACCTATAATTTCATGTGTAAGTCCCTATAAGTTATTCACCTATAATATCTTGTGTAAGTCCCTATAAGTTAATCACATATAATATCTTGTGTAAGTCCCTATAAGTTAATCACCTATAATGTCTTGTGTAATGCCTTATAAGTTAATCACCAATAATGTCTTGAGTAAGTCCTTATAATTTAATCACTTATAATGTCTTGTATAAGTCCTTATAAGTTAATCACCTATAATGTCTTGTGTAAGGCCTTATAAGTTAATCACCTATAATATATTGTGTAAGTCCTTATAAGTTAAACACCTATAATATCTTGTTTAAGTCTTTATAAGTTAATCACCTATAATGTCTTGTGTAAGTCCTTATAAGCGAATCACCTATAATGTCTTGTGTAAGTCCTTATAATTTAATCACGTATAATGTCTTGTGTAAGTCCTTATAAGTTAATCACATATAATGTGATGTGTATGTCCTTATAAGTAAATCACCTATAATTTCTTGTGTAAGTCCTTATAAGTTAATCACCTATAATATCTTGTGTATGTCCTTATAAGTTAATCACCTATAATGTCATGTGTAAGTCCTTATAAGTTAATCACCTATAATATCTTGTGTAAGTCCTTATAAGTTAATCACCTATAATGTCTTGTGTACGTCCTTATAAGTAATCACCTATAATGTCTTGTGTAAGTCCCTATAAGTTAATCACCTATAATGTCTTGTGTAAGTCCTTATAAGTTAATCAATAATAATGTCTTGTGTAAGTCCTTATAAGTTAATCACCTGAAATATCTTGTGTAAGTACATATAAGTTAATCACCTATAATGTCTTCTGTAAGTCCTTATAAGTTAATCACCTATAATATCTTGTGTAAGTCTTTATAAGTTAATCGCATATAATGTCATATGTAAGTTCCTTATAAGTTAATCACCTATATATCATGTGTAAGTCCTTATAAGTTAATCACTTATAAAGTCTTGTGTGAATCCTTATAAGTTAATCACCTATAATGTCTTGTGTAAGTCCTTATAAGTAATCACCTATAATGTCTTGTGTAAGTCCCTATAAGTTAATCACCTATAATGTCTTGTGCAATTCCTTATAAGTTAATCACCTATAATGTCTTGTGTAAGCCCTTATAAGTTAATAACTTATAATGCCTTGTGTAAGTCCTTATAAGTTAATCACCTATAATGTCTTGTGTAAGAACTTATAAGTGAATCACCTATAATATCTTGTGTAAGTCCTTATAAGTTAATTAGCTATAATATCTTGTGTAAGTTCTTATAAGTTAATCACTTGAAATATCTTGTGTAAGTCCATATAACTTAATCACCTATAATATCTTGTGTAAGTCCTTATAAGTTAATCACCTATAATGTCTTGTGTACGTCCTTAAAAGTTAATCACCTATAATATCTTGTGTATGTCCTTATAAGTTAATCACCTACAATGTCATGTGTAAGTCCCTATAAGTTAATCACCTATAATGTCTTGTGTAAGTCCTTATAAGTTAATCACCTATAATGTCTTGTGTAAGTCCTTATAATTTAATCACTTATAATGTCTTGTATAAGTCCTTATAAGTTAATCACCTATAATGTCTTGTGTAAGTCCCTATAAGTTAATCACCTATAATGTCTTGTGTAAGTCCTTATAAGTTAAACACCTATAATATCTTGTTTAAGTCTTTATAAGTTAATCACCTATAATGTCTTGTGTAAGTCCTTATAAGTTACTCACCTATAATGTCTTGTGTAAGTCCTTATAAGTTAATCACCTATAATATATTGTGTAAGTCCTTATAAGTTAAACACCTATAATATCTTGTTTAAGTCTTTATAAGTTAATCACCTATAATGTCTTGTGTAAGTCCTTATAAGTTAAACACCTATATTATCTTGTTTAAGTCTTTATAAGTTAATCACCTATAATGTCTTGTGTAAGTCCTTATAAGTTAATCACCTATAATGTCTTGTGTAAGTCCTTATAAGTTAATCACATATAATGTCTTGTATAAGTCCGTATAAGTTAATCACCTATAATGTCTTGTGTAAGTCCTTATAAGTTAATCACCTATAATGTCTTGTGTAAGTCCTTATTAGTTAATCACCTATAATGTCTTGTGTAAGTCCATATAAGTTAATCACCTATAATGTCATGTGTAAGTCCTTATAAGTTAATCACCTATAATATCTTGTGTAAGTCCTTGTAAGTTAAACACCTATAATATCTTGTTTAAGTCTTTATAAGTTAAACACCTATAATGTCTTGTGTAAGTCCTTATAAATTAATCACCTATAATGTCTTGTGTAAGTCCTTTTAAGTTAATCACATATAATGTCATGTGTAAGTCCTTATAAGTTAATCATCTATAACGTCATGTGTAAGTCCTTATAAGTTAATCACCTATAATATCTTGTGTAAGTCCTTATAAGTTAATCACCTATAATGTCTTGTGTAAGTCCTTATAAGTTAATCACCTATAATATCTTGTGTAAGTCCTTATAAGTTAATCACCTATAATATCTTGTGTAAGTCTATATAAGTTAATCACCTATAATGTCTTGTGTAAGTCCTTATAAGTTAATCACCTATAATGTCTTGTGTAAGTCCTTATAATTTAATCACTTATAATGTCTTGTATAAGTCCTTATAAGTTAATCAGCTATAATGTCATGTGTAAGTCCTTATAAGTTAATCACCTATAATGTCTTGTGTAAGTCCTTATAAGTTAAACACCTATAATATCTTGTTTAAGTCTTTATAAGTTAAACACCTATAATGTCTTGTGTAAGTCCTTATAAATTAATCACCTATAATGTCTTGTGTAAGTCCTTTTAAGTTAATCACATATAATGTCATGTGTAAGTCCTTATAAGTTAATCATCTATAACGTCATGTGTAAGTCCTTATAAGTTAATCACCTATAATATCTTGTGTAAGTCCTTATAAGTTAATCACCTATAATGTCTTGTGTAAGTCCTTATAAGTTAATCACCTATAATATCTTGTGTAAGTCCTTATAAGTTAATCACCTATAATATCTTGTGTAAGTCTATATAAGTTAATCACCTATAATGTCTTGTGTAAGTCCTTATAAGTTAATCACCTATAATGTCTTGTGTAAGTCCTTATAATTTAATCACTTATAATGTCTTGTATAAGTCCTTATAAGTTAATCAGCTATAATGTCATGTGTAAGTCCTTATAAGTTAATCACTTATAATGTCTGGTGTAAGTCCTTATAAGTTAATCACCTATAATATCTTTTGTAAGTCCTTATAAGTTAATCACCTGAAATATCTTGTGTAAGTACATATAAGTTAATCACCTATAATGTCTTCTGTAAGTCCTTATAAGTTAATCACCTATAATATCTTGTGTAAGTCTTTATAAGTTAATCGCATATAATGTCATATGTAAGTTCCTTATAAGTTAATCACCTATATATCATGTGTAAGTCCTTATAAGTTAATCACTTATAAAGTCTTGTGTGAATCCTTATAAGTTAATCACCTATAATGTCTTGTGTAAGTCCTTATAAGTAATCACCTATAATGTCTTGTGTAAGTCCCTATAAGTTAATCACCTATAATGTCTTGTGCAATTCCTTATAAGTTAATCACCTATAATGTCTTGTGTAAGCCCTTATAAGTTAATAACTTATAATGCCTTGTGTAAGTCCTTATAAGTTAATCACCTATAATGTCTTGTGTAAGAACTTATAAGTGAATCACCTATAATATCTTGTGTAAGTCCTTATAAGTTAATTAGCTATAATATCTTGTGTAAGTTCTTATAAGTTAATCACCTGAAATATCTTGTGTAAGTCCATATAACTTAATCACCTATAATATCTTGTGTAAGTCCTTATAAGTTAATCACCTATAATGTCTTGTGTACGTCCTTAAAAGTTAATCACCTATAATATCTTGTGTATGTCCTTATAAGTTAATCACCTACAATGTCATGTGTAAGTCCCTATAAGTTAATCACCTATAATGTCTTGTGTAAGTCCTTATAAGTTAATCACCTATAATGTCTTGTGTAAGTCCTTATAATTTAATCACTTATAATGTCTTGTATAAGTCCTTATAAGTTAATCACCTATAATGTCTTGTGTAAGTCCCTATAAGTTAATCACCTATAATGTCTTGTGTAAGTCCTTATAAGTTAAACACCTATAATATCTTGTTTAAGTCTTTATAAGTTAATCACCTATAATGTCTTGTGTAAGTCCTTATAAGTTACTCACCTATAATGTCTTGTGTAAGTCCTTATAAGTTAATCACCTATAATATATTGTGTAAGTCCTTATAAGTTAAACACCTATAATATCTTGTTTAAGTCTTTATAAGTTAATCACCTATAATGTCTTGTGTAAGTCCTTATAAGTTAAACACCTATATTATCTTGTTTAAGTCTTTATAAGTTAATCACCTATAATGTCTTGTGTAAGTCCTTATAAGTTAATCACCTATAATGTCTTGTGTAAGTCCTTATAAGTTAATCACATATAATGTCTTGTATAAGTCCGTATAAGTTAATCACCTATAATGTCTTGTGCAAGTCCTTATAAGTTAATCACCTATAATGTCTTGTGTAAGTCCTTATTAGTTAATCACCTATAATGTCTTGTGTAAGTCCATATAAGTTAATCACCTATAATGTCATGTGTAAGTCCTTATAAGTTAATCACCTATAATATCTTGTGTAAGTCCTTGTAAGTTAAACACCTATAATATCTTGTTTAAGTCTTTATAAGTTAAACACCTATAATGTCTTGTGTAAGTCCTTATAAATTAATCACCTATAATGTCTTGTGTAAGTCCTTTTAAGTTAATCACATATAATGTCATGTGTAAGTCCTTATAAGTTAATCATCTATAACGTCATGTGTAAGTCCTTATAAGTTAATCACCTATAATATCTTGTGTAAGTCCTTATAAGTTAATCACCTATAATGTCTTGTGTAAGTCCTTATAAGTTAATCACCTATAATATCTTGTGTAAGTCCTTATAAGTTAATCACCTATAATATCTTGTGTAAGTCTATATAAGTTAATCACCTATAATGTCTTGTGTAAGTCCTTATAAGTTAATCACCTATAATGTCTTGTGTAAGTCCTTATAATTTAATCACTTATAATGTCTTGTATAAGTCCTTATAAGTTAATCAGCTATAATGTCATGTGTAAGTCCTTATAAGTTAATCACCTATAATGTCTTGTGTAAGTCCTTATAAGTTAAACACCTATAATATCTTGTTTAAGTCTTTATAAGTTAAACACCTATAATGTCTTGTGTAAGTCCGTATAAGTTAATCACCTATAATGTCTTGTGTAAGTCCTTATAAGTTAATCACCTATAATGTCTTGTGTAAGTCCTTATAATTTAATCACTTATAATGTCTTGTATAAGTCCTTATAAGTTAATCACCTATAATGTCTTGTGTAAGTCCCTATAAGTTAATCACCTATAATGTCTTGTGTAAGTCCTTATAAGTTAAACACCTATAATATCATGTTTAAGTCTTTATAAGTTAAACACCTATAATGTTTTGTGTAAGTCCTTATAAATTTATCACCTATAATGTCTTGTGTAAGTCCTTTTAAGTTAATCACATATAATGTCATGTGTAAGTCCTTATAAGTTAATCATCTATAACGTCATGTGTAAGTCCTTATAAGTTAATCACCTATAATATCTTGTGTAAGTCCTTATAAGTTAATCACCTATAATGTCTTGTGTAAGTCCTTATAAGTTAATCACCTATAATATCTTGTGTAAGTCCTTATAAGTTAATCACCTATAATATCTTGTGTAAGTCTATATAAGTTAATCACCTATAATGTCTTGTGTAAGTCCTTATAAGTTAATCACCTATAATGTCTTGTGTAAGTCCTTATAATTTAATCACTTATAATGTCTTGTATAAGTCCTTATAAGTTAATCACCTATAATGTCATGTGTAAGTCCTTATAAGTTAATCAACTATAATATCTTGTGTAAGTCCTTATAAGTTAATCACCTATAATGTCTTGTGTAAGTCCTCATAAGTAATCACCTATAATGTCTTGTGTAAGTCCCTATAAGTTAATCACCTATAATGTCTTGTGTAAGTCCTTATAAGTTAATCACCTATAATGTCTTGTGTAAGTCCTAATAAGTTAATCACCTATAATGTCTTGTGTACGTCCCTATAAGTTAATCACCTATAATATCTTGTGTAAGTCCTTATAAGTTAATCACCTATAATATCTTGTGTAAGTCTATATTAGTTAATCACCTATAATGTCATGTGTAAGTCCTTATAAGTTAATCACCTATAATATCTTGTGTAAGTCCTTATAAGTTAATCACCTATAATGTCATGTGTAATTCCTTATAAGTTAATCACCTATAATATCTTGTGTAAGTCCTTATAAGTTAATCACCTATAATGTCATGTGAAAGTCCTTATAATTTAATCACCTATAATATCTTGTGTAAGTCTTTATAAGTTAATCGCCTATAATGTCTTGTGTAAGTCCTTATAAGTTAATCACCTATAATATCTTGTGTAAGTCCTTATAAGTTAATCATCTATAATGTCATGTGTAAGTCCTTATAAGTTAATCACCTATAATATCTTGTGTAAGTCCTTATAAGTTAATCACCTATAATATCTTGTTTAAGTCCTTATAAGTTAATCACCTATAATGTCATGTGTAAGTCCTTATAAGTTAATCACCTATAATATCTTGTGTAAGTCCTTATATGTTAGTCACATATAATGTCATGTGTAAGTCCTTATAAGTTAATCACCTATAATATCTTGTGTAAGTCCTTATAAGTTAATCACCTATAATGTCATGTGTAAGTCCTTATAAGTTAATCACCTATAATATCTTGTGTAAGTCCTTATAAGTTAATCACCTATGATATCTTGTGTAAGTCTTTATAAGTTAATCGCCTATAATGTCTTGTGTAAGTCCTTATAAGTTAATCACCTATAATATCTTGTGTAAGTCCTTATAAGTTAATCATCTATAATGTCATGTGTAAGTCCTTATAAGTTAATCACATATAATGACTTGTATAAGTCCGTATATGTTAATCACCTATAATGTCTTGTGTAAGTCCTTATAAGTTATTCACCTATAATGTCTTGTGTAAGTCCTTATAAGTTAATCAACTATAATGTCTTGTGTAAGTCCTTATAAGTTAATCACCTATAATGTCTTGTGTAAGTCCTTATAAGTTAATCACCTGAAATATCTTTTGTAAGTCTATATAAGTTAATCACCTATAATGTCTTGTGAAAGCCCTTATAAGTTAATCACCTACAATGTCTTGTGTACGTCCCTATAAGTTAATCACCTATAATATGTTGTGTAAGTCCTTATAAGTTAATCACCTATAATATCTTGTGTAAGTCTATATAAGTTAAACACTTATAATGTCTTGTGTAAGTCCTAATAAGTTAATCACCTATATTGTCTTGTGTAAGTCCTTATAAGTTAATCACTTATAATGACTTGTGTAACTCCTAATAAGTTAATCACTTATAATGTCTTGTGTAAGTCCTTATAAGTTAATCACCTATAATATCTTGTGTAAGTCCTTATAAGTTAATCACCTATAATGTCATGTGTAATTCCTTATAAGTTAATCACCTATAATATCTTGTGTAAGTCCTTATAAGTTAATCATCTATAATGTCATGTGTAAGTCCTTATAAGTTAATCACCTATAATATCTTGTGTAAGTCCTTATAAGTTAATCACCTATAATATCATGTGTAAGTCCTTATAAGTTAATCACCTATAAAATCTTCTGTAAGTCCTTTTAAGTTAATCACCTATAATGTCATGTGTAAGTCCTTATAAGTTAATCACTTATAATATCTTGTGTAAGTCCTTATATGTTAATCACCTATAATGTCTTGTGTACGTCCTTATTATTAATCACCTATAATGTCTTGTGTAAGTCCCTATAAGTAAATCACCTATAATGTATTGTGTAAGTCCTTATAAGTTAATCACCTATAATGTCATGTGTAAGTCCTAATAAGTTAATCACCTATAATATCTTGTGTAAGTCCTTGTAAGTTAATCACCTATAATATCATGTATAAGTCCTTAGAAGTTAATCATCTATAATGTCATGTGTAAGTCCTTATAAGTTAATCACCTATAATATCTTGTGTAAGTCCTTAGAAGTTAATCACCTATAATATCATGTGTAAGTCCTTATAAGTTAATCACTTATAATATCTTGTGTAAGTCCTTATAAGTTAATCACCTATAATGTCATGTGTAAGTCCTTATAAGTTAATCACCTATAATATCTTGTGTAAGTCCTTATAAGTTAATCACCTATAATGTCATGTGTAAGTCCTTATAAGTTTATCACTTATAATGTCTTGTGTAAGTTCTTATAAGTTAATCACCTATAATGACGTGCAAGTCCTTATAAGTTAATCACCTATAATGTCTTGTGTAAGTCCTTATAAGTTAAACACCTATAATACCTTGTTTAAGTCCTTATAAGTTAATCACCTATAATGTCTTGTGTAAGTCCTTATAAGTTAATCACCTATAATATATTGTGTAAGTCCTTATAAGTTAAACACCTATATTATCTTGTTTAAGTCTTTATAAGTTAATCACCTATAATGTCTTGTGTAAGTCCTTATAAGCGAATCACCTATAATGTCTTGTGTAAGTCCTTATAATTTAATCACTTATAATGTCTTGTGTAAGTCCATATAAGTTAATCACATATAATGTCATGTGTATGTCCTTATAAGTAAATCACCTATAATTTCATGTGTAAGTCCTTATAAGTTAATCACCTATAATATCCTGTGTATGTCCTTATAAGTTAATCACCTATAATGTCATGTGTAAGTCCTTATAAGTTAATCACCTATAATAACTTGTGTAAGTCCTTATAAGTTAATCACCTATAATGTCTTGTGTAAGTCCTTATAAGTAATCACCTATAATGTCTTGTGTAAGTCCCTATAAGTTAATCACCTATAATGTCTTGTGTAAGTCCTTATAAGTTAATCAATTATAATGCCTTGTGTAAGTCCTTATAAATTAATCACCTATAATGTCTTGTGTAAGAACTTATAAGTTAATCACCTATAATATCTTGTGTAAGTCCATATAAGTTAATCACCTGAAATATCTTGTGTAAGTCCATATAAGTTAATCACCTATAATGTCTTGTGTAAGTCCTTATAAGTTAATCACTTATAATATCTCGTGTAAGTCCTTATAAGTTAAATACCTATAATATCTTGTTTAAGTCAATATAAGTTAATCACCTATAATGTCTTGTGTAAGTCCTTATAAGTTAATCATTTATAATGTCTTGTGTAAGTCCTTATACGTTAATCACCTATAATATCTTGTGTAAGTCCTTATAATTTAATCACCTGAAATATGTTGTGTAAGTCCATATAAGTTAATCACCTATAATGTCTTGTGTAAGTCCTTATAAATTAATCACCTATAATGTCTTGTGTAAGTCCTTATAAGTTAATCACCAATAATATCTCGTGTAAGTCCTTATGAGTTAATCACATATAATGTCATGTGTATGTCCTTATAAGTTAATCACCAATAATGTCATGTGTAAGTCCATATAAGTTAATCACCTATAATATCTTGTGTATGTCCTTATAAGTTAATCACCTTTAATGTCATGTGTAAGTCCTTATAAGTTAATCACCTATAATATCTTGTGTAAGCCCTTATAAGTTAATCACATATAATGTCATGTGAAAATCCTTATAAGTTAATCACCTATAATATCTTGTGTAAGTCCGAATAAGTTAATCACCTATAATGTCTTGTGTAAGTCCTTATAAGTAATCACCTATAATGTCTTGTGTAAGTCCCTATAAGTTAATCACCTATAATGTCTTGTGTAAGTCCCTATAAGTTAATCACCTATAATGTCTTGTGTAAGTCCTTATAAGTTAATCACCAATAATACCTTGTGTAAGTCCTTATAAATTAATCACCTATAATGTCTTGTGTAGGAACTTATAAGTGAATCACCTATAATATCTTGTGTAAGTCCTTATAAGTTAATCACCTATAATATCTTGTGTACGTCTATATAAGTTAATCACTTATAATGTCTTGTGTAAGTCCTGAAAAGTTAATCACCTATAATATCTTGTGTTTGTCCTTATAAGTTAATCACCTATAATCTCATGTGTAAGTCCTTAAAATTTAATCACCTATAATATCTTGTGTAAGTCCTTATAAGTTAATCACATATAATGTCATGTGTAAGTTCCTTATAAGTTAAACACCTATATATCTTGTGTAAGTCCCTATAAGTTATGACCTATAATGTCTTGTATAAGTCCCTATAAGTTAATCACCTATAATGCCTTGTGTAAGAACTTATAAGTTAATCATCTATAAAGTCACGTGTAAGTCCTTATAAGTTAATCACCTATAATATCTTGTGTAAGTCCTTATAAGTTAATCACCTATAATATCATGTGTAAGTCCTTATAAGTTAATCACCTATAATATCTTGTGTACGTCTATATAAGTTAATCACTTATAATGTCTTGTGTAAGTCATGAAAAGTTAATCACCTATAATATCTTGTGTTTGTCCTTATAAGTTAATCACCTATAATCTCATGTGTAAGTCCTTAAAATTTAATCACCTATAATATCTTGTGTAAGTCCTTATAAGTTAATCACATATAATGTCATGTGTAAGTTCCTTATAAGTTAAACACCTATATATCTTGTGTAAGTCCCTATAAGTTATGACCTATAATGTCTTGTATAAGTCCCTATAAGTTAATCACCTATAATGCCTTGTGTAAGAACTTATAAGTTAATCATCTATAATATCTTGTGTAAGTCCTTATAAGTTAATCACCTATAATATCTTGTGTAAGTCCTTATAAGTTAATCACCTATAATATCATGTGTAAGTCCTTATAAGTTAATCACCTATAATATCTTGTGTAAGTCCTTATAAGTTAATCACCTATAATATCATGTGTAAGTCCTTATAAGTTAATCACCTATAATATCTTGTGTTTGTCCTTATAAGTTAATCACCTATAATGTCTTGTGTAGGAACTTATAAGTGAATCACCTATAATATCTTGTGTAAGTCCTTATAAGTTAATCACCTATAATATCTTGTGTACGTCTATATAAGTTAATCACTTATAATGTCTTGTGTAAGTCCTGAAAAGTTAATCTCCTATAATATCTTGTGTTTGTCCTTATAAGTTAATCACCTATAATCTCATGTGTAAGTCCTTAAAATTTAATCACCTATAATATCTTATGTAAGTCCTTATAAGTTAATCACATATAATGTCATGTGTAAGTTCCTTATAAGTTAAACACCTATATATCTTGTGTAAGTCCCTATAAGTTATGACCTATAATGTCTTGTATAAGTCCCTATAAGTTAATCACCTATAATGCCTTGTGTAAGAACTTATAAGTTAATCATCTATAAAGTCACGTGTAAGTCCTTATAAGTTAATCACCTATAATATCTTGTGTAAGTCCTAATAAGTTAATCACCTATAATATCATGTGTAAGTCCTTATAAGTTAATCACCAATAATATCTTTTGTAAGTCCTTATAAGTTAATCACCTGTAATATCTTGTGTAAGTCTATAATGGTTAATCACCTATAATGTCTTGTGTAAGTCCTTATAAGTTAATCACCTATAATGTCTTGTGTAAGTCCTTATATGTTAATCACCTATAATATCTTGTGTAAGTCCTTATAAGTTAATCACCTATAATGTCATGTGTAAGTCCTTATAAGTTAATCACCTATAATGTCTTGTGTAAGTCCTTATATGTTAATCACCTATAATGTCATGTGTAAGTCCTTATTAGTTAATCACCTATAATGTCATGTGTAAATCCTTATAAGTTAATCACCTATAATATCTTGTGTAAGTCTTTATAAGTTAATCGCCTGTAATGACTTGTGTAAGTCCTGATAAGTTTATCACCTATAATGTCTTGTGTAAGTCCTTATAATTTAATCACTTTTAATGTCTTGTGTAAGTCCTTATTAGTTAATCACCTATAATGTCTTGTGTACGTCCTTATAAAATAATCACTTATAATGTTTTGTGTAAGTCCTATGAGTTAATCACTTATAATGTCTTGTGTAAGTCCTTATAAGTTAATCACCAATAATATCTTTTGTAAGTCCATATAAGTTAATCACCTATAATGTCTTGTGTAAGTCCTTATAAGTTAATCACCTATAATGTCTTGTGTAAGTCCTTATATGTTAATCACCTATAATATCTTGTGTAAGTCCTTATAAGTTAATCACATATAATGTCATGTGTATGTCCTTATAAGTTAATCACCTATAATGTCATGTGTAAGTCCTTATAAGTTAATCACCTATAATATCTTGTGTATGTCCTTATAAGTTAATCACCTACAATGTCATGTGTAAGTCCCTATAAGTTAATCACCTATAATATCTTGTGTAAGTCCTTATAAGTTAATCACCTATAATAACTTGTGTAAGTCTATATAAGTTAATCGCCTATAATGTCTTGTATAAGTCCTTATAAGTTAATCACCTGTAATATTTTGTGTAAGTCCTTATATTTTAATCACTTATAATGTCTTGTGTAAGTCCTTATAAGTTAATAACTTATAATGTCTTGTGTAAGTACTGATAAGTTAATCACCTACAATATCTTGTGTATGTCCTTATTAGTTAATCACCTATAATGTCATGTGTAAGTCCTTATAAGTAAATCACCTATAATATCTTGTGTAAGTCCTTATAAGTTAATCACCTATAATGTCTTGTGTAAGGCCTTATAAGTAATCACATATAATGTCTTGTGTAAGTCCCTATAAGTTAATCACCTATAATGTCTTGTGTAAGTCCATATAAGTTAATCAACTATAACGTCATGTGTAAGTCCTTATAAGTTAATCACCTAAAATATCTTGTGTAAGTCCTTATAAGTTGATCACCTATAATATCATGTGTAAGTCCTTATAAGTTAATCACCTATAATGTCATGTGTAAGTCCTTACAAGTTAATCACCTATAATATCTTGTGTAAGTCTATATAAGTTAATCACCTATAATGTCTTGTGTAAGTCCTTATAAGTTAATCACCTATAATGTCTTGTGTAAGTCCTTATAATTTAATCACTTAGAATGTCTTGTATAAGTCCTTATAAGTTAATCACCTATAATGTCTTGTGTAAGTCCTTAGATTTAATCACCTATAATGTCTTGTGTAAGTCCTTATATGTTAAACACCTATAATATCTTGTTTAAGTCTTTATAATTTAATCACCTATAATGTCTTGTGTAAGTCCTTATAAGTTAAACACCTATAATATTTTGTTTAAGTCTTTATAAGTTAATCACCTATAATGTCTTGTGTAAGTCCTTATAAATTAATCACCTATAATGTCTTGTGTAAGTCCTTATAAGTTAATCATATATAATGTCTTGTATAAGTCCGTATAAGTTAATCACCTATAATGTCTTGTGTAAGTCCTTATAAGTTAATCACCTATAATGTCTTGTGTAAGTCCTTATTAGTTAATCACCTATAATGTCTTGTGTAAGTCCATATAAGTTAATCACCTATAATGTCATGTGTAAGTCCTTATAAGTTAATCACCTATAATATCTTGTGTAAGTCCTTGTAAGTTAATCACCTATAATGTCATGTGTAAGTCCTTATAAGTTAATCATCTATAACGTCATGTGTAAGTCCTTATAAGTTAATCACCTATAATATCTTGTGTAAGTCTTTATAAGTTAATCACCTATAATGTCTTGTGTAAGTCCTTAGATTTAATCACCTATAATGTCTTGTGTAAGTCCTTATATGTTAAACACCTATAATATCTTGTTTAAGTCTTTATAATTTAATCACCTATAATGTCTTGTGTAAGTCCTTATAAGTTAAACACCTATAATATCTTGTTTAAGTCTTTATAAGTTAATCACCTATAATGTCTTGTGTAAGTCCTTATAAATTAATCACCTATAATGTCTTGTGTAAGTCCTTATAAGTTAATCACATATAATGTCTTGTATAAGTCCGTATAAGTTATCACCTATAATGTCTTGTGTAAGTCCTTATAAGTTAATCACCTATAATATCTTGTGTAAGTCCTTATAAGTTAATCACCTATAATGTCTTGTGTAAGTCCTTATAAGTTAATCACCTATAATATCTTGTGTAAGTCCTTATAAGTTAATCACCTATAATATCTTGTGTAAGTCTATATAAGTTAATCACCTATAATGTCTTGTGTAAGTCCTTATAAGTTAATCATTTATAATGTCTTGTGTAAGTCCTTATAATTTAATCACCTATAATGTCTTGTATAAGTCCTTATAAGTTAATCACCTATAATATCATGTGTAAGTCCTTGTAAGTTAATCACCTATAATATCTTGTGTAAGTCCTTATAAGTTAATCACCTATAATATCTTGTGTAAGTCCTTATTAGTTAATCACCTATAATGTCATGTGTAAATCCTTATAAGTTAATCACCTATGATATCTTGTGTAAGTCTTTATAAGTTAATCGCCTGTAATGACTTGTGTAAGTCCTTATAAGTTAATCACCTATAATGTCTTGTGTAAGTCCTTATAATTTAATCACTTTTAATGTCTTGTGTAAGTCCTTATTAGTTAATCACCTATAATGTCTTGTGTAAGTCCTTATAAAATAATCAATTATAATGTTTTGTGTAAGTCCTATGAGTTAATCACTTATAATGTCTTGTGTAAGTCCTTATAAGTTAATCACCAATAATATCTTTTGTA
>NW_024753189.1:0-29907 GCF_018991925.1 Homarus americanus
AGTATAACAAAGTCCCCTGATCGAGTATAACAAAGAGCCCAGGTCGAGTATAACAAAGGCCCCTGATCGAGGAAAACAAAGCCCCATGATCGAGTATACCAAAGTCCCCTGATCAAGTATAACAAAGTCCCTTGATCGAGTATAACAAAGGCCCCTGATCGAGTAAAACAAAGGCCCCCGGTTGAGTGTAACAAAGCCTCCTGATCGAGTATAACAATGTCCCCTGATCGAGTATAACACATCCCCTGATAGAGTAAAACATATCCCCTGATCGTGTATAACAAAGTTCCCTGGTCGAGTATAGTAATATCCCCTGATCGAGTATAATAAAGCCCCCTGATCGAGTATAACAAAGTCCCCTGTTTGAGTATAACAAAGTCCACTGATCGAGTATACCAAAGTCCTCTGATCGAGTATAACAAAGTCCACTGATCGGGTATAACAAAGGCCCTTGATCGAGTATAATAAAGGCCCCTAATCGAGTTTAACAAAGTCCCTTGATCGAGTATAACAAAGCCCCCTGATCTAGTAAAACAAAGTCCTCTGATCGAATATAACAAAGTCCAATGGCCGTGTATAACAAAGTCCCCTGGATGAGTATAACAAATTCCCCTGATCGAGTATAACAAAGTCCCCTGGTCGAGTATAAAAATTCCTCTTATCGAGTATAACAAAGTCCCCTGGATGAGTATAACAATGGCCCATGATTGAGTATAACAAAGTCCCTTGATCGATTATGACAAAGGCCCTTGATCGATTATTACAAATTCCCCTGATGGAGTATAACAAAGTCCCCTTGTCGAGTAAAACAAAGTCCCCTGGTCGAGTATAACAAAGTCCCCTGGTCGAGTATAACCAAGGCCCCTGATCGAGAATAACAAAGTCCTCTGATCGAATATAACAAAGTTCCTTGGTCGAGTATAACAAAGGCCCCCGGTTGAGTATAACAAAGCCTCCTGACTGAGTATAACAAAGTCCCCTGATCGAGTATAACACATCCCCTGATCGAGTATAACATATCCCCTGATCGTGTATAACAAAGTTCCCTGGTCGAGTATAGTAATGTCCCCTCATCGAGTATAACAAAGGACCGTCATCGAGTATAACAAAGTCCCCTTATCGAGCATAAGAAAGGCCCCTGGTCGAGTATAACAAAGCTCCCCTGATCGAATCTTACAAAGTCCCCTGATCAAGTATAACAAAGTCCCCTGATCGAGTATAACAAAGTCACCTTCTCGATGAAAACAAATCCCCCTGATCTTGTATAACAAAGTCCCCTCATCGAGTATAACAAAGGCCCTTCATGGAGTATAACCAAGGCCCCTAATCGAGATTAACAAAGTCCTCTGATCGAATATAACAAAGTTCCCTTATCGAGCATAACAAAGCCCCCCTGATCGAATAATACAAAGTCCACTGATCAAGTATAGCACATCCCCTGATGGAGTATAACATATCCCCTGATCGAGTATAACAATGTCCCCTGATCGAGTATAACAAAGGCCCCACATCGTGTATAACAAAGTCCAATTATCGAGCATAACAAAGGCCCCTGGTCGAGTATAACAAAGCCCCCCTGATCGAATATTACAAAGTCCTCTGATCAAGTATAACAAAGTCCCCTGATTGAGTATATCAAAGTCCCCTGGTCGAGGAAAACAAGGCCCACTCATCGAGTATAACAAAGTCCCCTCATCGAGTATAACAAAGTCTCCTTGTTGACCATAACAAAGGCCCATGGTCGAGTATAACAAAGTCTCCTAATCGAATATAACAAGGCCCCCTAGTCGAGTTTAACAAAGACCACTGGTCGAACATAACAAAGCACTCTGGTCGAGTATAACAAAGCCCGCTGATCGAGTATAACAAAGTCCCCTGATCGAGTATATCAAACCCCTCTCGTCGAGTATAATAAAGGCAATGATCGAGTATAACAAAGTCTCATGATCGAGTATAAGAAATTCCCCTGGTTCGAGTATAACAAAAGCCCCTGATATAATATAACAAAGGCCCCTCATCGAGTATACCAAAGTACCCTTATCGAGCATAACAAAGGCCCCTGGTCGAGTATAACAAAGCTCCCCTGATCGAATCTTACAAAGTCCCCTGATCATGTATAACAAAGTCCCCTGATCGAGTATAACAAAGTCCCCTTCTCCAGGAAAACAAATCCCCCTGATCGAGTATAACAAAGTCCCCTCATCGAGTATAACAAAGGCCCTTAATCGAGTATAACCAAGGCCCCTGATTTAGAATAACAAAGTCCTCTCATCGAATATAACAAAGTCCCCTTATCGAGCATAACAAAGCCCCCCTCATCGAATAATACAAAGTCCCCTGATCAAGTATAACACATCCCCTGATCGAGTATAACACATCCCCTGATCGAGTATAACATATCCCCTGATCGTGTATAACAAAGTTCCCTGGTCGAGTATAGTAATGTCCCCTCGTCGAGTATAACAAAGGACCCTCATCGAGTATAACAAAGTAACCTCATCGAGCATAACAAAGGCCTCTGGTCGAGTATAACAAAGATCCTCTGATCGAATCTTACAAAGTCCCCTGATCAAGTATAACAAAGTCCCCTTCTCGAGGAAAACAAATCCCCCTGATCGAGTATAACAAAGTCCCCTCATCGAGTATAACAAAGGCCCGTCATCGAGTATAACCAAGGCCCCTGATCGAGAATAACAAAGTCCTCTGATCGAATATAGCAGAGTCCCCTTATCGAGCATAACAAAGCCCCCCTCATCGAATAATACAAAGTCCCCTGATCAAGTATAACACATCCCCTGATCGAGTATAACACATCCCCTGATCAAGTATAACACATCGCCTGATCGAGTATAACATATCCCCTGATCGAGTATAACAATGTCCCCTGAACGAGTATAACAAAGGCCCCTCATCGTGTATAACAAAGTCCCCTTATCGAGCATAACAAAGACCCCTGGTCGAGTATAACAAAGCCCCCCTGATCGAATATTACAAAGTCCCCTGATCAAGTATAACAAAATCCCCTGATTGAGTATATCAAAGTCCCCTGGTCGACGAAAACAAAGCCCCCTCATCGAGTATAACAAAGTCCTTTCCTCCAGTAAAACAAAGTCTCCTTGTTGACCATAACAAAGTCCCCTGATCGAGTATAAACAAAGGCCCTTTATCGAGTACATTAATGTCCCCTGATCGAGTATAACAAAGCCCCATGATCGAGTATAACAAAGTACCCTGATCGAGCATAACAAAGGCCCTTGGTCGAGTATAACAAAGCACCCTGATCGAGTATAACAAAGTCTCATGGTCGAGTATTACAAAGTCACCTGATCGAGTATAACAAAGGCCCATGATCGAGTATAACAAAAGCCCACGGTTGAGTATAACAAAGCCTCCCCATCGAGTATAACAAAGTCCCCTGATTAAGTATAACACATCCCCTGATCGAGTATAACATATCCCCTGATCGTGTATAACAAAGTCCCCTGGTCGAGTATAACAAAGGCCCCTAATGGAGCATAAGAAAGTCCCTCATGGAGTATAACAAAGTCACTGATGGAGTATAACAAAGTTCCCTGATCGAGGGAAACAAAGCCCCCTGATCGAGTATAACAAAGTCCCCTCATCGAGTATAACAAAGGCCCCTGGTCGAGTATAACATAACCACCTGATCGAGTATAAAAAAGCCCTCTGGTTGAGTATAACAAAGCCCCCTGATCGAGTATAACAAAGTCCCCTGATCGAGTATAACAAAGGACCCTGGTCGATTATAACAAAGCCCCCCTGATCGAATATTACAAAGTTCCCTGATCAAGTATAACAAAGTCCCCTGATCGAGTATAACAAAGTTCCGTGGTCGAGGAAAAAAAAGCCGCCTGATCGAGTATAACAAAGTCCCGCCATCGAGAATAACAAAGTCCCCTGGTTGACCATAACAAAGGCCCCTGGTCGAATATAACAAAGTCCCCTAATCGAATATAACAAAGCCCTCTGATCGAGTATAACAAATTCTCCTGATCGAGTATATCAAACCCCCCTGGTCGAGTATAATAAAGACCCTGATCGAGTATAACAAAGTCTCATGATCGAGTATAACAAATTCCCCTTGTTCGAGTATAACAAAAGTCCCCAATATAGTATAACAAAGGCCCCTCATCGAGTATAACAAAGTACCCTGATCGAGCATAACAAAGGCCCCTGGTCGAGTATAATAAAGCCCCCCTCATCGAGTATATCAAAGTCCCCTGATCGAGTATAACACATCCCCTGATAGAGTATAATATATCTCCTGATCGTGTATAATAAAGTTCCCTGGTCGAGTATAGTAATGTCCCCTTATCGAGAATAACAAAGCCCCCTGTTCGAGTATAACAAAGTCCCCTGGTCGAGTATGACAAAGTCCCCTGATCGAGTATACCAAAGTCCTCTGATCGAGTATAACAAAGTCCACTGATCGGGTATAACAAAGGCCCTTGATCGAGTATAATAAAGGCCCCTAATCGAGTTTAACAAAGTCCCTTGATCGAGTAAAACAAAGCCCCCTGATCTAGTAAAACAAAGTCCCCCGATCGAGTATAACAAAGTCCTCTGATCGAATATAACAAAGTCCAATTGTCGTGTATAACAAAGTCCCCTGGTCGAGTATAACAAATTCCCCTGATCGAGTATAACAAAGTCCCCTGGTCGAGTATAACAAATTCATCTTATCGAGTATAACAAAGTCCCCTGGTTGAGTATAACAATGGCCCATGATTGAGTATAACAAAGGCCCCTCATCGAGTATAACAAAGGACCCTCATCGAGTCTAACAAAGTCCCCTGATCGGTTATGACAAAGGCACCTTGATCGATTATTACAAATTCCCCTGATCGAGTATAACAAAGTCCCCTGGTCGAGTATAACGAAGTCCCCTGATCGAGTATAACAAAGTCCCCTAATCGATCATAGCAAAGACCCCTGGGCGAGAATAACAAAGTCCCCTGGTTGAGTATAACAAAGTCCCTTGATCGAGTATAACAAATTTCCATGATCGAGTAAGCAAAGGCCCCCGGTTGAGTATAACAAAGCCTCCTGACTGAGTATAACAAAGTCCCTTGATCGAGTATAACATATCCCCTGATCGTGTATAACAAAGTTCCCTGGTCGAGTATAGTAATGTCCCCTGATCGAGTATAACAAAGCCCCCTGATCGAGTATAACAAAGTCACCTGGTCGAGTATAACAATGTCCCCTGATCGAGTATAACAAAGTCCTCTGCTCGAGGATAAAAAAGCCCCCTGATCGAGTATAAAAAAGTACCCTGATCTAGCATAACAAAGGCCCCTGGTCGAGTATAACAAAGCCCCCTGATCGAGTATATCAAAGTCCCCTGATCGAGTAAAACAAAGTAACCTGGTCTAGTATAACAAAGTCCCTTGATCGAGTATAACAAAGCCCCCTGATCGAGTAAAACAAATTCCCCCGATCGAGTATAACAAAGGCCCCCGGTTGAATATAACAAAGCCTCCTGATCGAGTAAAACAAAGTAACCTGGTCTAGTATAACAAAGTCCCTTGATCGAGTATAACAAAGGCTCCTAATGGAGTATAACAAATTCCCCTGATCGAGTATAACAAAGGCCCCCGGTTGAATATAACAAAGCCTCCTGATCGAGTATAACAAAGTACCCTGATTGAGTATAACACATCCGCTGATCGAGTATTCCATATCCCCTGATCGTGTATAACAAAGTTCCCTTGGCGAGTACAGTAAAGTCCCCTGGTCGAGTATAACAAATTCCCCTGATCGATGACAACAAAGCCCCCTGATCTAGTATAACAAAGCCTTTTGATTGAGTATAATAAAGGCCCCTAATCGAGTTTAACAAAGTCCCTTGATCGAGTATAACAAAGCTCCCTGATCTAGTAAAACAAAGTTCCCCGATCGAGTATAACAAAGTCCTCTGATCGAATATAACAAAGTCCCCTGGTCGTGTATAACAAAGTCCCCTGGTCGAGTATAAGAAATTCCCCGTATCGAATGTAACAAAGTACCCTGGTTGAGTATAACAATGGCCCATGATTGAGTAAAACAAAGGCCACACATCGAGTATAACAAAGGCCCCTCATCGAGTCTAAAAAGTCCCCAGATCGTTTATGACAAAGGCCCTTGATCGAGAATAACAAAGGCCCCTGATCGAGTATAACAAAATCCCCTGATCGAGTATAACAAAGTCCCCTTAACGAGTATAACAAAGTCCCCTGGACGAGTATTACAAATTCCCCTGATCGAGTATAACAAACCCCCTGATCGATCACAGCAAAGACCCCTGGTCGACAATAACAAAGTCACCTGGTAGAGTATGAGAAAGTCCCTTGATCGAGTATAACAAATTTCCCTGATCGAGTATAACAAAGGTCCCCGGTTGAGCATAACAAAGTATCCTGACTGAGTATAACAAAGTCCCTTGATGGAGTATAACATATCCCCTGATCGTGTATAACAAAGTTCCCTGGTCGAGTATAGTAATGTCCCCTAATCGAGTATAACAAAGCCCCCTGATCGAGTATAACAAAGTCCCCTGGTCGAGTAAAACAAAGTCCCCTAATCGAGTATAACAAAGTCCTCTGATCAAGTATAACAAAGCCTTTTGATCCAGTATAATAAAGGCCCCTAATCGAGTTTAACGAAGTCCCTTGATCGAGTATAACAAAGCCTCCTGATCTAGTAAAACAAAGTCCTTCGATCGAATATAACAAAGTCGCCTTATCGAGCATAACAAGGGCCCTCGTCGAGCATAACAAAGCCCCCTCATTGAATGATACAAAGTCCCCTGATCAAGTATAACAAAGTCCCCTGGTCGAGTATAACAAAGTCCCCTGGTCGAGTATAACAAAGGCTCCTAATGGAGCATAACAAAGACCTTGATGGAGTATAACAAAGTCCCCTAGTCGAGGAAAACAAAGCCCCCTGATCGAGTCTAACAAAGTCCCCTGATCGAGTATAACAAAGGCCCCTGATCGAGTATAACAAAGTCCCCTGATCGAGCATAACAAAGACCAGTGGTCGAGTATAACAAAACCACCTGATCGAGTATAACAAAGCCCCCTGATCCAGTATAACAAAGTCCCCTGATCGAGTATAACACATCCCCTGATCGAGTATAACATATCCCCCGGTCGTGTATAACAAAGTTCCCGGGTCGAGTATAGTAATGACCCCTGATCGAGTATAACAAAGGCCCGTCAACGAGTATAACAAAGCCCCCCTAATCGAATATTACAAAGTCCCCTGATCCAATGATCGAGTATAACAAAGTCCCCTGGGCGAGTATAAAAAATTCCCCTGATCGAGTATAACAAAGTCCCCTGATCGAGTATAACAAAGTCACTCATCGAGTATAACAAAGTCCCCTAATCGAGTATATCAAAGCCCCCAGGTCGAGTATAACAAAGGCCCCTATCCGAGTATAACAAAGTCTCCTGATCGAGTAAAACAAAATCCAATGATCGAGTATTCATTAAGTCCCCTGGTCGAGTATAGCAAAGCCCTCTCATCGAGTATAACAAAGGTCCCTGTTCGAGTATAACAAAGGCCCCTATTCGAGTATAACAAAGTCTCCTGATCGAGTAAAACAAAGTCCAATGATCGTGTATAACAAAGTCCCCTGGTCGAGTATAATAAAGTCCCCTCATCGAATATAACAAAGTCCCCTGGTCGAGTATAACAAAGTCCCATGGTCGAGTATAACAAAGTCACCTGATCGAGTATAACAAAGGCCACCGGTTGAGTATAACAAAGCCTCCTGATTGAGTATAAAAAGTCCCCTGGTCGAGTATAACAAAGTCCCCAGATCGAGTATATCAAAGCCCCCTCATCGAGTATAACAAAGTCCCCTAATCGAGTATAACAAAGTTTCCTGGTCGACTATAACAAAGTCCCCTGGTCGAGTATTACAAAGTCCCCTGATCGAGTATAACAAAGTCCCCTGATCGAGTATATCAAATCCCCTTCATCGTGTATACCAAGATCCCCTGATCGAGTATAACAAATTCCCCTGGTCGAGTATAACAAAGTCCCCCTGGTTGAATATAACAATGGCTCATGATCGAGTATAACAAAGGCCTCTCATCGAGTATAACAAAGGCCCCTCTCCAAGTCTAACAAAGTCCCCTGATCGATTATGACAAAGGCCCTTGATCGAGTATAAGAAAGCCCAATCATCGAGTATAAAAAGTCCCCTGATCGAGTATAACAAAGTCCCCTGGTCGAGGAAAACAAAGCCCCCTGATCAAGTATAACAAAGTCCCCTGATTGAGCATAACAAAGTCCCCTGGTTGACCATAACAAAGGCCCCTGGTCGAGTAAAACAAAGTCCCCTAATCGAATATAACAAAGCCCTTTGATCGAGTATAACAAAGACCACTGGTCGAGCATAACAAAGGACCCTGGTCGAGTATAACAAAGTCTCCTGATCGAGTATAACAAAGCCCAATCATCGAGTATAAGAAAGTCCCCTGATCGAGTATAACAAAGTCCCCTGATCGAGTATATCAAAGCCCCCTGATCGAGTATAACAAAGAACCCCTGGTCGAGTAAAACAAAGTCCCCTGATCGAGAATAACAATGGCCCCTGATCGAGTATAACAAAGTCCCCTTATCGAGCATAACAAAGGCCCCTGGTCGAGTATAACAAAGCCCCCCTGATCGAATATTACAAAGTCCAGTGATCAAGTATAACAAAGTCCCCTGATCGAGTATAACAAAGTCCCCTGGTCGAGTATAACAAAAGCCCCTGATGGAGTATAACAAAGACCCTGATGGAGTATAACAAAGACCCCTGATCAAGGAAAACAAAGCCCCCTTGATCGAGTATAACAAAGTCCCCTCATCGAGAATAACACATCCCCTGAACGAGTATAACATATCCCCTGTTCGTGTATAACAAAGTTCCCTGGTCGAGTATAGTAATGTCCCCTAATCGAGTATAACAAAGGCCACTGATCGAGTATAACAAAGTCCCTTATCGAGCATAACAAAGGCCTCTGGTCGAGAATAACAAAGCCCCCCTGATCGAATATTACAAAGTCCCCTGATCAAGTATAACAAAGTCCCCTGATTGCGTATAACAAAGTCCCCTGGTCGAGTATAACAAAGGCCCCTGATGGAGTATAACAAAGACCATGATGGAGTATAACAAAGTCCCCTGATCGAGGAAAACACAGCCCCCTGATCGAGTATAACAAAGTCCCCTGATCGAGTATAACAAAGCACCCTGGTCGGGTATAACAAAGCCCCCTGATCGAATATAACAAAGACCCCTGATCGAGTATAACAAAGTCCCCTGATTGAGTATAATAAAGCCCCCATACCGAGTATAACAAAATCCCCTGATCGAGTATATCAAACCCCCCTGGTCGAGTATAATAAAGGCCCTGATCGAGTGTAACAAAGTCTCATGATCGAGTATAACAAATTCCCCTGGTTCGAGTATAACAAAAGCCCCTCATTAGTATAACAAAGGCCTCTTGATCGAGCATAACAAAGGCCCCTGGTCGAGTATAACAAAGCCCCTGATCAGGTATAACAAAGTCCCCTGATCGAGAATAACAAAGGCCCCTAATCGAGTCTAACAAAGTCCCCTGATTGAGTTTAGCAAAGGCCCTTGTTCGAGAATAACAAATGTCCCTCATCGAGTATAACAAAGTCACCTAATCGAATATAACAAAGCCCCCTGATCGAGTATAACAAAGTCCCCTGGTTGAATATAACAATGGCCCATGATTGAGTATAACAAAGGCCCCTCATCGAGTATAACAAAGGCCCCTCATCGAGTCTAACAAAGTCCCCTGATCGATTATGACAAAGGCCCTAGATCGAGTAAAACAAAGCCAAATCATCGAGAATAACAAAGTCCCCTAATCGAGTATAACAAAGTCCCCTGGTCGAGTATATCAAAGCCCCCTGATCGAGTATAACAAAGTCCCCTGATCGAGTATAACAAAGTCCTCTGGTCGAGCATAACAAAGGCCCCTGATCGAGTATAACAAAGTCCCCTGATCGAGTATAACAAAGTCCCCTGGTCGAGTAAAACAAAGTCCCCTGATCGAGTATAACAAAGTCCCCTTATCGAGCATAACAAAGGCCCCTGGTCGAGTATAACAAAGCCCCCCTGATCGAATATTACAAAGTCCAGTGATCAAGTATAACAAAGTCCCCTGATCGAGTATAACAAAGTCCCCTGGTCGAGTATAACAAAGGCCCCTGATGGAGTATAACAAAGACACTGATGGAGTATAACAAAGTCCCCTGATCAAGGAAAACAAAGCCCCCTGATCGAGTATAACAAAGTCCCCTGATCGAGTATAACAAAGTCCATTGATCGAGGATAACAAAGGCCCCTGATCGAGAAAAACAAAGGCCTCCGTTTGAGTATAACAAAGCCCAGTGATCGAGTATAACACATCCCCTGATCGAGTATAACATATCCCCTGATCGTGTATAACAAAGTTCCCTGGTCGAGTATAGTAATGTCCCCTGATCGAGTATAACAAAGCCTCCTGAACGAGTATAACAAAGTCCCCTTTTCGAGTATGACAATGTCCCCTAATCGAGTATAACAAAGTTCTCTGATCGAGTATAACAAAGTCCCCTAATGGAGTATAACAAAGGCCCTTGATCGAGTATAATAAAGGCCCTTAATCGAGTTTAACAAAGTCCCTTGATCGAGTATAACAAAGCCCTTGATCGAGTAAAACAAAGTCCCCCGATCGAGTATAACAAAGTCCTCTGATCGTGTATAACAAAGTCCCCCGATCGAGTATAACAAAGGCCCCTGATCGAGTATAACAAAGTCCCCTGGTCGAGTATAACAAAGTCCCCTTATCGAGTATAACAACGTCCCCTAGTCAAGTATTACAAATTCCCCTGATCGAGTATAACAAAGTCCCCTGGTCGAGTATAACAAAGTCTCCTGATCGAGTATAACAAAGGCTCTGATCGAGTATAACAAAGTCCCCTGATCGAATATAACAAAGTCCCCTGGTCGAGTATAACAAAGTCCCCTGATCGAGTACAACAAAGTCTCCTGATCGAGTATAACAAAGGCCCCCGTTTGAGTATAATAAAGTCTCTTGATCGAGTATAACAAAGTCCCCTGATCGAGTATAACACATCCCCTGATCGAGTATAACAAAGCCCAATCATCGAGTATAACAAAGTCCCCTGAAGGAGTATAACAAAGTCCCCTGATCGAGTATAACAAAGTCCCCTGATCAAGTAAAACAAAGTCCCCTGGTCAAGTATAACAAAGTCCCCTGATCGAGGATAACAAAGTCCTCTGATCGAGGATAACAAAGCCCCCTAATCGAGTATAACAAAGTCCCCTGATCGAGAATAACAAACTCCCCTGGTCGAGTATAACAAAGTCTCCTGATGGAGTAAAAAAAGTCCAATGATCGAGTATAACAAAGTCCCCTGGTCGAGTATAACAAATTCCCGTGATCGAGTATAACAAAGCCGCCTGATCGAGAATAAAAAGTCCCCTGATCGAGTACAACAAAGTCCCCTGATCGAGTATAACAAAGGCCCCTGGTTGAGTGTAACAAAGTCTCCTGATCGAGTATAACAAAGTCCCCTGATCGCGTATAACACATCCCCTGATCGAGTATAACATATCCCCTGATCGTATATAACAAAGTCCCCTGGTCGAGATAGTAATGTCCCATGATCGAGTATAACAAAGCCTCCTCATCGAGTATGACAAAGGCCCCTGATGGAGTATAACAAAGACAGCTGATGGAATATAACAAAGTCCCCTGGTCGAGTATAACAATGGCCCCTCATCGAGTATAAGAAAGCCCCCTGATCGGATATTACAAAGTACCTGATCGAGTATAACTATGTCTCCTGATCGAGTATAACAAAGTCCCCTGATCGAGTATATCAAAGACCCCTGATCGAGTATAACAAAGTCCCCTGATCGAGTAAAACAAAGTTCCCTGGTCGAGTATAACAAAGTCCCCTGATCGAGGATAACAAAGCCCCCTGATCGAGTATAACTATGTCCCCTGATCGAGTATAACAAAGTCCCCTCATCGAGTATAACAAATTCCCCTGATCAAGTATAACAAAGTCCCCTGATCGAGTATAACAAAGGCCCCTGATCGAGTATAACAAATTCCTCTGATCGAGCCTAACAAAGACCCCTGGTCGAGTATAACAAAACCATCTGATCGAATATAACAAAGTCCCCTGGTTGAGTATAACCAAGCCCTCTCATCGTGTATAGCAAAGTCCCCTGATCGAGTATAACACATTCCCCTGATCGAGTATTACAAAGGCCCCCGATTGAGTATAACAATGCCTCCTGAGTGAGTATTAACAAAGTGCCCTGATCGAATATAACACATCCCGTGATCGAGTATAACATATTCCCTGATCGTGTATAACAAAGTTCCCTGGTCGAGTTTAGTAATGTCCCCTGATCGAGTATAACAAAGTCCCTTGGTCGAGTATAAAAAATTCCCCTGATCAAGTATAACAAATTCCCTTGGTCGAGTATAACAAATTCCCCTGATCAAGCATAACAAAGTCCCCTGATCGATTATGACAAAGGCCCTTGATCGAGTATAACAAAGGCCCCTGATCGAGTATAACAAAGTCCCCTTATCCAGTATAACAATGTCCCCTGGTCGAGTATAACAAATTCCCCTGATCAAGTATAACAAAGTCCCCTGGCCGAGTATAACAAAGTCACCTAATCGAATATAACAAAGCCCCCTGATCGAGTATAACAAAGGCCACTGGTCGACCATAACAAAGGACCCTGGTCGAGTATAGCAAAGTCCCCTGATCGAGTATAACAAAGCCCAATCATCGAGTATAACAAAGTCCTCTCATCGAGTAAAACAAAGACCCCTGATCGAGTATATCAAAGCCCCCTGATCGAGTATAACAAAGTCCCCTGGTCGAGTATAACAAAGTCCCCTGATCGAGTATAACAAAGCACCCCTGATCGAATATTACAACATCCCATTTCAAGTATAACAAAGTCCCCTGATCGAGTATAACAAAGTCCCCTGATCGAGTAAAACAAAGTCCTCTGGTCAATTATAACAAAGTCCCCTGATCGAGGATAACAAAGCCCCCTAATCGAGTATAACAAAGTCCCCTAATCGAGAATAACAAAGTCCCCTGGTCGAGTATAAAAAAGTCCCCTGGTCGAGTACAACAAAGTCTCCTGATGGAGTAAAAAAGTCCATTGATCGAGTATAACAAAGTCCCCTGGTCGAGTTTAACAAATTCCCGTGATCGAGTATAAGAAAGCCGCCTGATCGAGAATAAAAAAGTCCCCTGATCGAGTACAACAAAGTCCCCTGATCGAGTATAACAAAGGCTTTGTTATACTCAACCGGGGGCCTTTGTTATACTCGATTTAGGGCCTTTGCTATACTCGATCACGGGACTTTGTTTTACTCGATCAATGGGCTTTGTTATACTCGATCAGAGGACTTTGTTATACTCGACCAGGGAACTTTGTTTTACTCGATCACGTTCTCGATCAGGTCCCGAAACAGTCCATCCAGGAAACTTTGTTATACACGATCAGCTATGCCATCGACCATGGGACACAACGAGATCAGGACTTTGCTCCTCTTGTTATAGCTGGGGACTTTGTTATACTCGATCAGGGGACTTTGTTATACTCGACTGGGATTTTGTTATATACATGAGGGGATATGTTATACTCGATCTGGGGGATTTGTTATACTCGATCAGGGGACTTTGTTATACTCGATCACGATGCTTTGTTATACTCAACCGAGATATAACATCAAGTTTGTATATTCCCCTGGGGACTCATCAATATAATAAAGGCCAAATTTTGGTTATACATGACAGGAATTTGAATTCAACAGGGGTTTTTCACTTAGGGCCTTTTGTTATGCTCGATAGACTTTTGTGCACTCGAAGGGCTTTGTTTCCCCAGAAACTTGTTATACTCGATCAGGGGACATTACTATATTCGACCCGGGGCCTTTGTTATACTAGATCAGGGGAATTTGTTATACTCGATCAGGGGACTTTGTTATACTCGATCGGGGGGCTTTGTTATACTCAACTAGGGGACTTTGTTATACTCGATCAGGTGGTTTTGTTATACTCGACCACTGGTCTTTGTTATGATCGAGTATAACAAACGCCCCCGGTTGAGTATAACACACCCCCTGTTCGAGTATAACATATCCCCTGATCGAGTATAACAAAGACCCCTCATCGAGTATAACAAAGTCCCCTGATCAAGTATGACAAAGTCCTCTGATCGAGTATAAGAAAGTCCCCTGATCGAGTATAACAAAGACCATGATGGAGTATACCAAAGTCCCCTGATCGAGGAAAACAAAGCCCCCTGATCGAGTATGACAAAGTCCCCTCATCGAGTATAACAAAGTCGCCTAATCGAGTATAACAAAGTCCCCTGATCTAGTATAACAAAATCCCCTGATCGAGTATAGCAAAGGCCCTTGATCGAGTATAACAAATGGTCCTTTTCGAGTATAACAAAGTCCCCTAATCGAATATAACAAAGCCCCTTGAACGGGTATATCAAAGCCCCCTCATCGAGAATAACAAAGTCCTTTTTTCGAGTATAACAAAGTCCCCTGATCGAGTATTACAAAGTTCCCTGGTCGAGTATAACAAAGGCCCATGATCGAGTATAACAAATGCCCTTGATCGAGTATAATAAAGTCCTCTGATCGAGTATAACAAAGCCCCCTCATCAAGTATAACAAAATCCCCTAATCGAATATAAAAAAGTCCCCAGATTGAGTAAAACAAAGTCCCCTGATCGAGTATAACAAAGTCCCCTGGTCGAATATAATAAAGGCCGCTGATCGAGTATAACAAAGTCCCCTGATCTAGTATAACAAATTCCTCTGATCGAGTATAACAAAGCCCCCTGATCGAGTGTAACAATGTCCCCTCATCTAGTATAACAAAATCCCCTGATCGAGTATAACATATCACCTGATTGTGTATAACAAAGTTCCCTGGTCTAGTATAGTAATGTCCCCTGATCAAGTATAACAAAGGCCCCCGATCGAGTATAACAAAGGAACCCGGTTGAGTATAACAAAGCCTCTTGATCGAGAATAACACATCCCCTGATCGAGTATAATATATCACCTGATCGTGTATAACAAAGTTCCCTTCTCTAGTATAGTAATGTCCCCTGATCGAGTATAACAAAGCCCCTGATCGAGTATAACAAAGTCCTCTGATCGAGTATAACAAAGTCCCCTGATCGAGTATAACAAAGGCCCTTGATCGAGTATAATAAAGGCACCTGATCGAGTATAACAAAGTCCCCAGATCGAATATAAAAAAGTCCTCTCATCGAGTAAATCAAAGTCCCCTGGTCGAGTATAACAAAGTCCCCAAATTGCGTATATCAAAGTCCCCTGTTCGAGTATAACAAATTCCCCTGATCGAGTATAGCGAAGTCCCCTGGTCGAGTATAACAAATTCCCCTGATCGAGTGTAACAAAATCCCCTGGTTGAGTAAAACAAAGGCCCCTCATCGAGTATAACAAAGGCCCCCGGTTGAGTATAACAAATCCTCCAGATCGAGTATAACAAAGTCCCGTTATCGAGCATGATTGAGTATAAAAAAGGCCCCTCATCGGCAATAACAAAGACCCCTCATCGAGTCTAACAAAGTCCTCTGATCAAGTATGACAAAGGCCCTTGATCGAGTATAACAAAGGCCCCTAATCGAGTATAACAAAGTCCCCTGATCGAGTATGACAAAGTCCCCTTATCGAGTATAACAAAGTTCCCTGGTCGAGTATAACAAATTCCCTTGATCGAGTATAACAAAGTCCCCTGGTCGAGTATAACCAAGGCCCCTCATCGAGCATAACAAAGGCTCCTGGTCGAGCATATTAAAGCCCCCGTGATCGAATAATACAAAGTCCCCTGATCAAGTATAACAAAGTCCCCTGATCGAGTAAAACAAAGTCCCCTGTTTGAGTATAACAAAGGCCCCTAATGGAGTATAACAAAGACCCTGATGGAGTATAACAAAGGCCCCTAATGGAGAATAACAAAGACCCTGATGGAGTATAACAAAGTCCCCTGATCGAGGAAAACAGAGCCCCCTGATCGAGTATAACAAAGTCCCCTCATCGAGTATAACAAAGAGCCCTCATCGAGTATAACACATATCCTGATCGAGTATAACATATTCCCTGATCGTGTATAACAAAGTTCCCTGGTCGAGTACAGTAATGTCTTCTAATCGAGTATAACAAAGGCCCCTGATCAAGTATAACAAAGTTCCCTGATCGAGTATAACAAAGTCCCCTTGTCTAGTATAACAAAGGCCCCTGATGGAGTATAACACAGACCATGATCGAGTATAACAAAGTCCCCTGATCGAGGAAAACAAAGCCCCCTGATCGAGTATAATAAAGTCCCTTGATCGAGTATAACAAAGCACCCTGGTCGAGTATAACAAAGCCCCCTGATCGAGTATAACAAAGTCCCCTGATCGAGTATAATAAAGTCCCTTGATCGAGTATAACAAAGCACCCTGGTCGAGTATAACAAAGCCCCCTCATCGAGTATAACAAAGTCCCCTGATCGAGTATAATAAAGCCCCCATGCCGAATATAACAAAGTAACCTGATCGAGTATATCAAACCCCCCTGGTCGAGTATAATAAAGGCCCTGATCGAGTATAACAAAGTCTCATGATCGATTATAGCAAAGTACCCTGGTTCTAGTATAACAAAAGCCCCTGATATAGTATAACAAAGGCCCCTGATCGAGCATAACAAAGTCCCCTAATCGAGCATAACAAAGGCCCCTGGTCGAGTATAACAAAGTCCCCTCATCGAGTCTAACAAAGTCCCCTGGTCGAGTATAACAAAGTCCCCTGGTCGAGGAAAACAAAGCCCCCTTATCGAGTATAACAAAGTCAACTGATTGAGTAAAACAAAGGCCACTGGCCGAGCATAACAATGGACCCTGGTCGAGTATAACAAAGTCCCCTGATCGAGTATAACAAAGCCCAACCATCGAGTATAACAAAGTCCCCTGATCGAGTATAACAAAGTCCCCTGATCGAGAATATCAAAGCCCCCTAACCGAGTATAACAAAGTCCAATCAAACACATCTCCTGATCGAGTATAACATATCCCTTGAACGTGTATAACAACTTTCCCTGGTCGAGTATAGTAATGTCCCCTGATCGAGTATAACAAAGCCTCCTGATCGAGTATAACAAAGTCCCCTGGTCGAGTATAACAAAGTCCCCTGATCGAGTATAACAAAGTCTTCTGATCGAGGATAACAAAGTCCCCTAATAGAGTATAAAAAAGGTCCTTGATCGAGTATAATAAAGGCCCCTGATCGAGTATAACAAAGTCCGTTGATCGAATATAAAAAAGTCCCCTGATCGAGAACAACAATGTCCCCTGGTCGAGTATAACAAAGTCCCCTGATCGAGTATAACAAAGCCCCCTGATCGAGGAAAACAAAGTCCCCCGATCGAGTATAACAAAGTCCTCTCATCGAGCATAACAAAGGCCCATGGTCGAGTATAACAAAGCCCTCTGATCGAGTATAACAAAGTCCCTCATCTAGTATAACAAAATCCCGTGATCGAGTATAGCAAAGGCCCTTGAATGAGTATAACAAATGCGCCTCATCGAGTATAACAAAGTCCCCTAATCGAATATAACAAAGCCCCCTGATCGAGTATAACAAAGGCCACTGGTAGAGCATAAGAAAGGACCCTGGTCGAGTATATCAAAGTCCCCTGGTCGAGTATAACCAAGGCCCCTGATCGAGAATAACAGAGTCCTCTGATGGAATATAACAAAGTCCCCTTATCGAGCATAACAAAGGCCCCTGGTCGAGCATAACAAAGCCCCCCTGATCTAATAATACAAAGTCCCCTGATCAAGTATAACAAAGTCCCCTGATCGAGTATAACAATGTCTCCTGATCGAGTAAAACAAAGCCCCCTGATCGAGTATAACAAAGTCCCCTGATCGAGTATAACAAAGGCCTCTGATCGAGTATAACAAAGGCCCCTGATCGAGTATAACAAAGGCCCCCGGTTGAGTATAACAAAGCCTCCTTGCTGAGTATAACAAAGCATCCTGATCGAGTATAGCAAAGTCCCCTAATCGAGTATAACACATCCCTTGATCGAGTAAAACATATCCCCTGATCGTGTATAACAAAGTTCCCTGGTCGAGTATAGTAATGTCCCCTGATCGAGTATAGCAAAGCCCCCTGATCGAGTATAAAAAAGTCCCCTGCTCAAGTATAACAAAGTCCCCTAATCGAGTATAACAAAGTCCTCTGTTCGAGTATAACAAAGGCCCTTGATCGAGTATAACAAAGTCCCCTGGTCGAGTATAACAAATTCCCCTTATCGAGTATAACAAAGTCCCCTGGTCGAGTATAAGAAATTCCCCTGATCGAGTATAACAAAGTCCCCTGGTTGAGTATAACATAGGCCCATGATCGAGTATAACAAAGGCCCCTGATCGAGTATAACAAAGTCCCCTGATCGAGTATAACAAAGTCCCCCTATCGAGTATAACAAAGTCCTCTGGTCGAGCACAACAAAGCACTCTGGTCGAGTATAACAAAGCCCCCTGATCGAGTATAACAAAGTCCCCTTATCGAGTATATCAAACCCGCCTGGTCGAACATAAGAAAGGCCGTGATCGAGTATAACAATGTCTCATGATCGAGTATAAGAAATTACCCTGGTTCGCGTATAACAAAAGCCCCTGATATAGTATAACAATGGCCCCTAATCGAGTATAACAAAACCCCTTGATCGAGTATAACAAAGTTCCCGAATCGAGTATAACAAAGTCCCCTGGTCGAGTATAACAAAACTCCTGATCGAGTAAAACAAAGTCCAATGATCGAGTATAACAAAGTCCCCTGGTCGAGTATAACAAATTCCCCTGATCGAGTGTAACAAAGTCCCCTGATCGAGTATATCAAAGCCCCCACATCGAGTATATCAAAGTCCCCTCATCGAGTATAACAAAGTCCCCTGATCAAGTATAACAATGTCCCCTGGTCGAGTATAACAAATTCTCCTGATCGAGTATATCAAAGCCCCCACATCGAGTATAACAAAGTCCCCTAATCGAGTATAACAAATTCTCCTGGTTGAGTATAACAAAGGCCCATAATCGAGTATAACAAAGTCCCCTGATCTCGTATAACAAAGTCCCATGGTCGAGTATAACAAAGTACCTTGATCGACTATAACAAAGGCCCCTGATCGAGTATAACAAAGGCTCCCGGTTGAGTATTACAAAGCCTCCTTATCGAGTTAAACAACGTCCCTGATCGAGTATAACACATCCCCTGATCGAGTATAACATGTCCCCTGATCGTGTATAACAAAGCCCCCTCATCAAGTATAACAAAGTCCCCTGGTCGAGTAGAACAAAGTCCCCTGATCGAGTATAACAAAGTCCCATGATCGCTTATATCAAAGCCCCCTCATCCAGTATAACAAAGTCCTCTGATCGAGTATAACAAAGTCCCCTAGTCGAGTATAACAAATGCCCTTGATCGAGTATAAAAAATTCCTCTGATCGAGTATAACAATGCCCCCTCATCTAGTATTCGATTAGGGGCCTTTGTTATACTCGAATAGGGAACTTTGTTATACTCGATCAGGAGACTTTGTTATACTGGATGAGGGGGCTTTGATATAAGCGATCATGGGACTTTAATATACTCGATCAAGGGATTTTGTTATACTCGTTGATTGGGCTTTTTAATACTCGATCAGGGGACTTTGTTATGCTCGACCAGAGTCCTTTGTTTTGCTTGACCAGTGGCCTTTGTTATACTCGATTAGAGGACTTTGTTATACACGATCAGGGGACTTTGTTTTACTCGATCAGGGGACTTTTTTATATTCGATCAGTGGACTTTGTTATACTCGACCATGGGGCTTTGTTATACTCGATCTAAGGACTTTGTTATACTCGACCAGGGGACTTTGTTTTACTCGATCTGAGGACTTTGTTATACTTGTTCAGGGTCTTTGTTATACTCCACCGGGGAACTTTGTTATACTCGATCACGGGACTTTGTTATACTCGTTGATGGGGCTTTGTTATACTCGATCAAGGGCCTTTATTATACTCCATCATGGTCTTTGTTATACTCGATCAGGGGACTTTGTTATACTCGATCAGAAGACTTTGTTATACTCGATCAGGGGGCTTGTTAATCTCCACCAGGGTGCTTTGTTATACTCGATCAGGGGACTTTGTTATACTTGATCACTGGATTTTGTAATATTCGATCATGGGGGCTTTTTTATACTCTACCAGGGTCCTTTGTTATGCTCGATAACGGGACTTTGTTATGCTCGACCAGGGGAATTTGTTATACTCGACAAGGGGACTTTGTTATACTCGATAAGGGGAATTTGTTATACTCGATCAGAGGACTTTGTTATACTCGATCAGGGGGCGTTGTTTTCCTTGATCAGGGGTCTTTGTTATACTCCATCAGGGGCCTTTGTTATACTCGACCAGGGGATTTTGTTAATCTCGATTAGGGGACTTTGTTATACTTGATCACTGGATTTTATAATATTCGATCAGGGGGGCTTTTTTATACTCTACCAGGGTCCTTTGTTATGCTCGATAAGGGGACTTTGTTATACTCGATCAGGGGAATTTGTTATACTCGACCAGGGGACTTTGTTATACTCGATCAGGGGACTTTGTTATACTCGATCAGGGGAATTTGTTATACTCGACCAGGGGACTTTGTTATACTCGATCAGAGGACTTTGTTATACTCGATGGGTGGACTTTGTTATACTCGATCACGGGACTTTGTTATACTTGATCAGGGGACTTTGTATTATTCGATGAGGGGGGGTTTCTTATGCTCGAAGAGGGGCCTTTGTTATGCTCGATAAGTGGACTTTGTTATATTCGATCAGAGGACTTTGTTATTCTCGATTAGGGGCCTTGGTTATACTCGACCAGGGAACTTTGTTATACTCGACCAGGGGACATTGTTATACTCGTTCAGGGGAATTTGTAATACTCGACCAGGGGACTTTGTTATACTCGATAAGGGGACTTTGTTATGCCCGATGAGGGGCCTTGGTTATACTCGACCAAAGGACTTTGTTATACTCGACAAAGGGACTTTGTTTTACTCGATCAGGGGACTTTGTTATACTTGATCACTGGACTTTGTAATATTCGATCAGGGGGGCTTTGTTATACTCGACCAGGGGCCTTTGTTATGCTCGATAAGGGGACTTTGTTATACTCGATCAGGGGAATTTGTTATACTCGACCAGGGGACTTTGTTATACACGACCAGGGGATTTTGCTATACTCGATCAGAGGACTTTGTTATACTCGATGGGGGGACTTTGTTATACTCGACCACGGGACTTTGTTATACTTGATCAGGGGACTTTGTATTATTCGATGAGGGGGGGTTTGTTATGCTCGAAGAGGGGCCTTTGTTATGCTCGATAAGTGGACTTTGTTATATTCGATCAGCGGACTTTGTTATTCTCGATCAGGGGCCTTGGTTTTACTCGACCAGGGGCCTTTGTTATGCTCGACCAGAGGACTTTGTTATACTCGATCAGGGGACTTTTTAATACTCGATCAGGGGGCTTTGATATACTCGATCAGGGGACTTTGTTATACTCCATCAGGGGCCTTTGTTATACTCGACCAGGGGGCTTTGTTATATTCGATTAGGGGACTTTGTTATACTCGACCAGGGGCCTTTGTTATGGTCAACCAGGGGACTTTGTTATACTCAATGAGAGGACTTTGTTATACTCGATCAGGGAGCTTTGTTTTCCTCGACCAGGGGACTTTGTTATACTCGATTAGGGGACTTTGTTATATTCCATCAGGGACCTTTGTTATACTCGATCAGGGGACTTTGTTATACTTGATCACTGGATTTGGTAATATTCGATCAGGGGGGCTTTTTTATACTCTACCAGGGTCCTTTGTTATGCTCGACCAGTGGCCTTTGTTATACTCTGCCCATGGGACTTTGTTATACTCGATCAGGGGACTTTGATATACTCGATCAGGGGTCTTTATTATACTCAATTAAGGGCCATTGTTATACTCGATCAGGGGACTTTGTTATACTCGACCAGGGGACTTTATTATACTCGATCAGGGTCCTTTATTATACTCAATCAAGGGCCTTTGTTATACTCGATCAGGTGACTTTATTACTCGACCAGGGGACTTTGTTATACTCGACCAGGGGACTTTGTTGTACTCGATCTGAGGACTTTGTTATACTCGATCAGGGGACTATGTTATACTCGACCAGGGGACTTTGTTATTCTCGCTCAGGGGACTTTGTTATACTCGACCAGGGGGCTTTGTTATACTCGATCTGAGGACTTTGTTATACTCGACCAGGGGACTTTGTTTTACTCGATCTGAGGACTTTGTTATACTTGTTCAGGGTCTTTGTTATACTCCACCAGGGAACTTTGTTATTCCCGATCAGGGGACTTTGTTATACTCGTTGATGGGGCTTTGTTATACTCGATCAGGGGACTTTGTTATACTTGATCAGAGGACTTTGTAATATTCGATCAGGGGGGCTTTGTTATACTCGACCAGGGGCCTTTGTTATGCTCGATAAGGGGTCTTTGTTATACTCGATTAGGGGACATTACTATACTCGACCAGGGAACTTTGTTATACACGAACAGGGGATATGTTATACTTGATCAGGGGATGTGTTATACTCGATGAGGGGACTTTGTTATACTCGATCAGGGGGCTTTGTTTTCCTTGATCAGGGGTCTTTGTTATACTCCATCAGGGTCTTTGTTATACTCCATCAGGGGCTTTTGTTATACTCGACCAGGGGACTTTGTTATACTCGATCAGGGGACTTTGTTATATTTGATCACTGGACATTGTAATATTCGATCAGGGGGGGCTTTGTTATACTCGACCAGGGGCCTTTTTATGCTCGATACGGGACTTTGTTATACTCGATCAGAGGGCTTTGTTTTCCTCGATCAGGGGACTTTGTTATTCTCGATCGGGGGACTTTGTTATACTCGATCAGGGGCCTTTATTATACTCGATCGAGGACCTTTGTTATACTCGATCAGGGGACTTTGTAATCCTCAATCATAAGACTTTGTTATACTCGATCAGGGGACTTTGTTATACTCGACCAGGGGACTTTATTATACTCGATCAGGAGGCATTGTTTTACTCGATGAGGGGACTTTGTTATTCTCGATAAGGGGACTTTGTTATACGAGATCAGGGGCCTTTGTTATACTCGACCAGGAGACTTTGTTATACTCGATTAGGGGACTTTGTTATACTCGATGTGGGGGCTTTGATATACTCGATCAGGGGACTTTGTTATACTCGATCAGGGGACTTTGTTATACCTGATGAGTAGGAGTTGTTATCCTCGATCAGGGCACTTTGTTATAATCGACGAGGGTCCTTTCTTATGCTCGTCCAGTGGCCTTTGTTATACTCGATCAGGGGGCTTTGTTATTTTCGATTAGGGGACTTTGTTATACTCGATGAGGGGCATTTGTTATACTCGATCAAGGGCCTTTGCTATACTCGATCACGGGATTTTGTTATACTTGATCAGGGGACTTTGTTATACACGATCATGAGACTTTGTTATACTCGATCAGGGCCTTTATTATACTCGCTGAGGGGGGCTTTGTTATTCTCGACCAGGTTCCTTTCTTATGCTCGACCAGTGGCCTTTGTTATACTCGATCAGGGGGCTTTGTTATATTCGATTAGGGGACTTTGTTTTACTCGATGAGGGGCATTTGTTATACAGGATCACGGGCCTTTGCTATACTCGATCAGGGGATTTTGTTATACTAGATCAGGGGATTTTTTTATACTCGATGAGGGGGCTTTGTTACACTCGACCAAGGTCCTTTTTTATGCTCGACCAGTGGCATTTGTTGTACTCGATGAGGGGGCTTTGTTATATTCGATTAGGGGATTTTGTTATACTCGACCAGGGAACTTTGTTATACTCGATCAGGGGACTTTGTTATACTCGAAAAGGGGACTTTGTTATTCTCGATAAGGGGACTTTGTTATACTCGATTAGGGGACTTTGTTATACTCGATCAAGGGCCTTTGTTATACTCGATCAAGGATTTTGTTATACTCGATCAGGGCCTTTATTATACTCGATCAGGGGGCTTTGTTATATTCGATTAGGGGACATTGTTATACTCGATGAGGGGCATTTGTTATAATCGATCAAGGGCCTTTGCTATACTCGATCACGGGATTTTGTTATACTAGATCAGGGGACTTTGTTATGCTCGATGAGAGGACTTTGTTATACTCGATCGGGGAACTTTGTTTTCCTCGATCAGGGGGCTTTGTTATACTCGATCAGGGGACTTTGTTATACTCGACCAGGGGACTTTGTTTTACTCGATCAGGGGCCTTTATTATACTCGATCAAGGACCTTTGTTATACTCGATCAGGGGACTTTGATATACTCGACCAGGGGACTTTGTTATACTCGATCAGGAGGCATTGTCTTACTCGATCAGGGGACATTACTATACTCGACCAGAGAACTTTGTTATACACGATCAGGGGATATGTTATACTCGATCAGGGGATGTGTTATAGTCGATCAGGGTCCTTTGTTATGCGCGACCAGTGGCCTTTGTTGTACTCGATCAGGGGGCATTGTTATATTCGATTAGGGGATTTTGTTATACTCGACCAGGGAACTTTGTTATACTCGATCAGGGGACTTTGTTATTCTCGATAAGGGGACTTTGTTATACTCAATTAGGGGACTTTGTTATTCTCGATCAAGGGCCTTTGTTATACTCGATCAGGGACTTTGTTATATTCGATTCGGGGGCTTTCTTATATTCGATCAGGGACGTTTCTTATACTCGATTAGAGGACTTTGTTTTACACGATGAGGGGATATGTTATACTCAATCAGGGGATGTGTTATACTCGATCAGGGGACGTTGTTATAGTCGATGAGGAGGCTTTGTTAAATTCAACCGGGGGCCGTTGTTATACTCGATCAAGGACCTTTGCTATAGTCGATCACGGGATTTTGTTATACTAGATAAGGGGACATTTTTATATTCGATTAGGGGACTTTGTTATACTCGATGAGGTGCCTTTATTATACTCGATCAAGGACCTTTGTTATACTCGATCAGGGGACTTTGTTATTCTCGATCAGAGGACTTTGTTATACTCGATGAGGGGACTTTGTTATACTCGATCAGGGGGCGTTGTTTAGCTTGATCAGGGGTCTTTGTTATACTCCATTAGGGGCCTTTGTTATACTCGACCAGGGGATTTTGTTATACTCGATTAGGGGACTTTGTTATACTTGATCACTGGACTTTGTAATTTTCGTTCAGGGGGGCTTTGTTATACTCGACCAGGGGCCTTTGTTATGCTCGATAAGGGGACTTTGTTATACTCGATCAGGGGCCTTTGTTATTCTCGATCAGGGGACTTTGTTTTACTCGACCAGGGGACTTTGTTATACTCGATCAGGGGAATTTGTTATACTCGATCAGGGGACTTTGTTATACACGACCAGGGGACTTTGTTATACACGATCAGAGGACTTTGTTATACTCGATGGGGGGACTTTGTTATACTCGATCACGGGACTTTGTTATACTTGATCAGGGGACTTTGTATTATTCGATGAGGGGGGGTTTGTTATGCTCGAAGAGGGGCCTTTGTTATGCTCGATAAGTGGACTTTGTTATATTCGATCAGAGGACTTTGTTATTCTCGATCAGGGGCCTTGGTTTTACTCGACCAGGGGACTTTCTTATACTCGACCAGGGGACATTGTTATACTCGATCAGGGGAATTTGCAATACTCGACCAGGGGACTTTGTTGTACTCGATAAGGGGACTTTGTTATGCTCGATGAGGGGCGTTGGTTATACTCGACCAAAGGACTTTGTTATACTCGACGAAGAGACTTTGTTATACTCGATCATGGGCCTTTGTTATGCTCGACCAGAGGACTTTGTTATACTCGATCAGGGGACTTTCTTATACTCGATGAGGGGGCTTTCATATACTCGATCAGGGGACTTTGTTATACTCCATCAGGGTCCTTTGTTATACTCGACCAGGGGGCTTTGTTATATTCGATTAAGGGACTTTGTTATACTCGACCAGGGGCCTTTGTTATGGTCAACCAGGGGACTTTGTTATACTCAATCAGGGGACTTTGTTATACTCGATCAGGGAGCTTTGTTTTCCTTGACCAGGGGACTTTGTTATACTCGATTAGGGGACTTTGTTATACTCCATCAGGGGACTTTGTTGTACTCGACCAGGTGACTTTGTTATACTCAATCAGGGGACTTTGTTACACTTGATCAGGGGACTTTGTAATATTCGATCAGGGGGGCTTTGTTATACTCGACCAGGGGCCTTTGTTATGCTCGATAAGGGGTCTTTGTTATACTCGATTAGGGGACATTACTATACTCGACCAGGGAACTTTGTTATACACGAACAGGGGATATGTTATACTTGATCAGGGGATGTGTTATACTCGATGAGGGGACTTTGTTATACTCGATCAGGGGGCTTTGTTTTCCTTGATCAGGGGTCTTTGTTATACTCCATCAGGGTCTTTGTTATACTCCATCAGGGGCTTTTGTTATACTCGACCAGGGGACTTTGTTATACTCGATCAGGGGACTTTGTTATATTTGATCACTGGACTTTGTAATATTCGATCAGGGGGGCTTTGTTATACTCGACCAGGGGCCTTTTTATGCTCGATAAGGGACTTTGTTATACTCGATCAGAGGGCTTTGTTTTCCTCGATCAGGGGACTTTGTTATTCTCGATCGGGGGACTTTGTTATACTCGATCAGGGGCCTTTATTATACTCGATCGAGGACCTTTGTTATACTCGATCAGGGGACTTTGTAATCCTCAATCATAAGACTTTGTTATACTCGATCAGGGGACTTTGTTATACTCGACCAGGGGACTTTATTATACTCGATCAGGAGGCATTGTTTTACTCGATGAGGGGACTTTGTTATTCTCGATAAGGGGACTTTGTTATACGAGATCAGGGGCCTTTGTTATACTCGACCAGGAGACTTTGTTATACTCGATTAGGGGACTTTGTTATACTCGATGTGGGGGCTTTGATATACTCGATCAGGGGACTTTGTTATACTCGATCAGGAGACTTTGTTATACCTGATGAGTAGGAGTTGTTATACTCGATCAGGGGACTTTGTTATACTCGATCAGGGTCCTTTCTTATGCTCGAATAGTGGCATTTGTTATACTCGATCAGGGGGCTTTGTTATATTCGATTAGGGGACTTTGTTATACTCGATGAGGGGCATTTGTTGTACTCGATCAAGGGCCTTTGCTATTCTCGATTACGGGATTTTGTTATACTAGATCAGGGGACTTTGTTATACTCGATCATGAGACTTTGTTTTACTCGATCAGGGCCTTTATTATACTCGATCAGGGGGCTTTGTTATACTCGACCAGGGTCCTTTCTTATGCTCGACCAGTGGCCTTTGTTATACTCGATCAGGGGGCTTTGTTATATTCGATTAGGGGACTTTGTTTTACTCGATGAGGGGCATTTGTTATACAGGATCACGGGCCTTTGCTATACTCGATCAGGGGATTTTGTTATACTAGATCAGGGGATTTTGTTATACTCGATCAGGGCCTTTATTATACTCGATGGGGGCGCTTTGTCACACTCGACCAAGGTCCTTTGTTATGCTCGACCAGTGGCCTTTGTTGTACTCGATGAGGAGGCTTTGTTATATTCGATTAGGGGATTTTGTTATACTCGACCAGGGAACTTTGTTATACTCGATCAGGGGACTTTGTTATACTCGAAAAGGGGACTTTGTTATTCTCGATAAGGGGACTTTGTTATACTCGATTAGGCGACTTTGTTATACTCGATCAAGGGCCTTTATTATACTCGATCAGGGGGCTTTGTTATATTCGATTAGGGGACTTTGTTATACTCGATGAGGGGCATTTGTTATAATCGATCAAGGGCCTTTGCTATACTCGATCACGGGATTTTGTTATACTAGATCAGGGGACTTTGTTATGCTCGATGAGAGGACTTTGTTATACTCGATCGGGGGACTTTGTTTTCCTCGATCAGGGGGCTTTGTTATATTCGATCAAAGTACTTTGTTATACTCGATCAGGGGACTTTGTAATCCTCGATCAGAAGACTTTGTTATACTCGATCAGGGGACTTTGTTATACTCGATTAGGGGACTTTGTTATACTCGATCAGGAGGCATTGTCTTACTCGATCAGGGGACATTACTATACTCGACCAGGGAACTTTGTTATACACGATCAGGGGATGTTATACTCGATCAGGGGATGTGTTATACTCGATCAGGGTCCTTTGTTATGCTCGACCAGTGGCCTTTGTTGTACTCGATCAGGGTGCATTGTTATATTCGATTAGGGGATTTTGTAATACTCGACCAGGGAACTTTGTTATACTCGATTAGGGGACTTTGTTATATTCGAAAAGGGGACTTTGTTATTCTCGATAATGGGACTTTGTTATACTCGATTAGGGGACTTTGTTATACTCGATCAAGGCCCTTTGTTATACTCGATCAGGGACTTTGTTATATTCGTTTCGGGGGCTTTCTTATATTCGATGAGGGACCTTTGTTATACTCGATTAGAGGACTTTGTTTTACACGGTAAGGGGATATGTTATACTCAATCAGGGGATGTGTTATACTCGATCAGGGGACGTTGTTATAGTCGATGAGGAGGCTTTGTTATACTCAACCGGGGGCCGTTGTTATACTCGATCAAGGACCTTTGCTATACTCGATCACGGGATTTTGTTATACTAGATAAGGGGACATTTTTATATTCGATTAGGGGACTTTGTTATACTCGATCAGGTGCCTTTATTATACTCGATCAAGGACCTTTGTTATACTCGATCAGGGGACTTTGTTATACTCGATCAGAGAACTTTGTTATACTCGATCAGGGGGCTTTGTTATACTCGATCAGGGGACATTACTATACTCGACCAGGGAACTTTGTTATACACCATCAGGTGATATGTTATACTCGATCAGGGGCTGTGTTATACTCGATCAGGGGACTTTGTTATACTCGATCAGGAGGCTTTGTTATACTCAAACGGGGCCCTTTGTTATCCTCGATCAGGGGCCTTTGTTATACTCGATGAAGGGACTTTGTTATACTCGACCATGGGACTTTGTTATACTAGATCAGGGGACTTTGTTATACTCGATGAGAGGGCTTTGTTATAGTCGACCAGGAGCCTTTGATTTGCTCAATGAGAGGACTTTGTTATTCTCGACCAGGGGCCTTTGTTTTCCTCGATCAGGGGGCATTGTTATACTCGATCAGGGGATATGTTGTCCTCAATCAGGGGAAGTGTTATACTCGATCAGGGGACGTTGTTATAGTCGATGAGGAGGCTTTGTTATACTCAACCGGGGGCCTTTGTTATACTCGATCAAGGGCCTTTGCTATATTCGATCACGGGATTTTGTTATACTAGATCAGGGGACTTTGTTATACTCGAATAAGGGCCTTTGTTATACTTGATCAAGGACTTTGGTATATTCGATCAGGGGGCTTTCTTATATTCGATTAGGGACCTTTGTTATACTCGATTAGAGGACTTTGTTTTACACGATCAGGGGATATGTTATACTTAATCAGGGGATGTGTTATACTCGATCAGGGAAAGTTGTTATAGTCGATGAGGAGGCTTTGTTATACTCAACCGGGGGCTTTTGTTATAC
>NW_024753190.1:0-28512 GCF_018991925.1 Homarus americanus
CCCCTATTCGAGTATAACAAAGGCCCCTGGTCGAGTATAACAAAGTCCCCTGATCGAGTATAACAAAAGTCCCCTAACCGAGTATAACAAAGTCCCCTAATCGAGAATCAAAATGTCCCCTGGTGCAGCGTAACAATGATCCCTGATCAAGTATAAAAAAGTCCCCTGGCCCAGTATAACAAAGTCCCTAGATCGAGCATACCAAAGTCCCCTGATCGATTATAACAAAGTCCCCCGGTCGAGTATAGCAAAGGGCCCTGATCGAGTAAGACAAAGTCCCCTGATCGAGTATAATAAAGTCCCCTAATCCTAGTATAACAAAGCCCCCTGGACGAGTATAACAAAGTCCCCTGAACCGAGTATAACAAAGTCCCCTGATCGAGTATAACATATCCCCTGATCGAGTATAACAAAGTCCCTGGTGGAGTATAACAGAGTCCCTTGGTCGAGTATAACAAAGTTTTCTAATCGAGGATAACAAAGGCCCCTGGCCGAGTATAACAAAGTCCTCTGATCAAGTATAACAAAGTCCTCTGATCGAGGATAACAAAGTCCCCTAATCAAGTATAACAAAGTACCCTCATCGCGTATAACATATCCCCTGATCGAGTATAACAAAGTCCACTGGTCGAGTATAACAAAGTCCCCTGATCGAGTATAACAAACGCCCCTCATCGATTATAGCAAAGTCCATTGGTCAAATATAGGAAAGTCCACTGATCGAGTATGACAAAATCCCCTGATCAAGTATAAAAGAGTACCCTGGTCGAGTATAACAAAGTCCCTGATCGAGTATAACAAAGTCCCCTGGTCGAGTATCGCAAAGTCCCCTGGTCGAGTATAACAAAGCCCCCTCATCGAGTATAACAAAGGCCCCTAATCGAGTATAACAAAGTCCCCTGATTGAGTATAACAAAGTCCTCTGGTTGAGTATAACAAAGTCACCTGATCGAGTATAACATATCCCCTGTTCGAGTATAACAAAGTCTTCTGGTCGAGTATAAAAAAGTCCCCTGGTCGAGTATAACAAAGTCCCCTAATCGAATAATACTAAGTCCTCTGGTCGAGTATAAAAAAGTCCCCTGATCGAATATAACAAAGTCCCCTGCTCGAGTATAACAAAGTCCCCTGATCGAGTATAAGAAAGGCCCCTTATCGAGTATAACAAAGTCCGTTGGTCAAGTATAAAAAGTCCCTGGTCCAGTATAACAAAGTCCCCTGATCGAGTATAACATATCCCTTGATCGAGTATAACAACGTCTCCTGGCCCAGTTTAACAAAGACCCTAGATCGAGCATAACAGAGTCCCCTAATCGATTATAACAAATTCTCCTGGTCGAGTATAACAAAGGGCCCTGATCGAGTAAGACAATGTCCACTAATCGAGCATAACAAAGTCCCCTGATCCTAGTATAACAAAGCCCCCTGGACGAGTATAACATATCCCCTGATCGAGTATAACAAAGTCCTCTGGTCGAGTATAAAAAAGTCCCCTGATCGAGTATAACAAAGTCTCCTGCTCGAGTATAACAAAGTCCCCTGATCGGGTATAACAAAGTCCCCTGGTCGAGTATAGCAAGTCCCCTCATCAAGTATAACAAAGCCTATTGATCGAGTATAACAAAGTCCCCTAATCGAGTATAACAAAGTCCCCTGGTCGACTATAACAAAGTCCCTGATCGAGTATAACAAAGGCCCCTCATCGAGTATAGTAAAGTCCATTGGTCAAATACAGAAAAGTCCACTGATCGTGTATAACAAAGTCCCCTGATCGAGTATAACAAAGTCCCCTGATCAAGTATGAAAAAGTCCCCTGGTCGAGCAAAACAAAGCCCCCTCATCGAGTATAACAAAGGCCCCTAATCGAGTATAACAAAGTCCATTGGTCAGGTATAAAAAAGTCCCCTGTTCGAGTCTAACATTAAGTCCCCTTATTGAATATAACAAAGTCCCCTGATCGAGTATAACAAAGTCCCCTGTTCCAGTATAACGCAGTCCCCTGATCGAGTATAATATATCCCCTAATCGAGTATAATATATCCCCTAATCGAGTATAACAAAGTCTCCTGGCCCAGTATAACAAACTCCCCAGATCGAGCATAACAAAGTCCCCTGACCGAGTATAACTAATGCCTCTGTTCGAGTATAACAAAGTCCTCTGGTCGAGAATAACAAAGTCCCCTGATCCTAGTATAACAAAGCCCCCTGGACGAGTATAACAAAGTCCCTGATCGAGTATATCAAAGTCCCCTGATCGAGTATAGCAAAGTCCCCTGGTCGAGTATAACAAAGTTTTCTAATCGAGTATAGCAAGGGCCCCTCGTCGATCGAGTATAACAAAGTCCCCTGATCGAGTATAACAAAGTCCCCTAATCAAGTATAACAAAGTCCCCTGATCGAGTATAACATATCCCCTGATCGAGTATAGCAAAGTCCTCTGCTCGAGTATAACAAAGTCCCATGATCGAGTATATCAAAGTCTCCTGGTCGATAATAACAAAGTCCCCAGATCGAGTATAACAAAAGCCCCTCATCGAGTATAGCAAATTCCATTGGTCAAATATAGGAAAGTCCACTGATCGAGTATGACAAACTCCCCTGATTAATTATAAAAAAGTCCCCTGGTCGAGTATAACAAAGTCCCCTGATCGAGTATAACAAAGTCCCCGGGTCGAGTATAACAAAGCCCTCTCATCGAGTATAACAAAGGGCCCTAATCGAGTATAACAAAGTCCCCTGATTGAGTATAACAAAGTCCCCTGATGGAGTATAACCAAGTCCCCTGCTCGAGTATAATAAAGTCGCCAGATCGAGTACAACAAAAGCCTATCATCGAGTATAACAAAGTCCATTGGTCAAGTATAAAAAAGTCCCCTGGTCGAGTATAACAAAGATCCCTGATCGAGTATAACAAAGTCCCCTGGTCGAGTATAGCAAAGTCCCCTGATCGAGAATAACAAAGCCTCCAGATCGAGTATAACAAAGTCCCCTGGTCGAGTTTAACACAGCCCCCTTCTCGAGTATAGCAAAGTCCCCTGATCGAGAATAACAAATCCGCCTAATCGAGTATAACAAAGTTCCCTGGTCGAGTATAACAAAGTCCGCTGTTCGAGTCTAACAAAGTCCCCTTATCGAGTATAACAAATTCCCCTTATCGAGTATAACAAAGTCCCTTTAACGAGTATAACAAAGTCTAGTGATCGAGTATAACAAAGGCCCCTGGACGAGTATAACAAAGTCCCCTGATCGAGTATAACAAAAGTCCCTTGATCGAGTATAACAAAGTACCCTGGTCGAGTATACCAAAGTTTTCTTATCGAGTATAACAAAGGCCCCTGGTCGAGTTTAACAAAGTCCTCTGATCGAGTATAACAAAATTCCCCTGATCGAGTATAACAAAGTCCCCTAATCAAGTATAGCAAAGTCCCCTCATCGAGTATAACACATCCCCTGATCGAGTATAACAAAGTCCTCTGGTCGAGTATAACAAAGTCCCTGATCGAGTATAAAAAAGTCCCCTTCTCGAGTATAATAAAGTCCCCAGATCAATTATAACAAAGGCCTCTCATCTAGTATAACAAAGTCCATTGGTCAAGTATAAAAAAGTCCCCTGGTTGAGTATAACAAAGACCCCTGATCGAGTATAACAAAGTCCCCTGGTCGAGTATAGCAAATTTCCCTGATCGAGGATAACAAAGTCCCCAGATCTAGCATAACAAAGTCCCCTGATTGAGTATAACAAAGTCCCCTGATCGAGTATAACAAAGTCCTCTGGTTGAGTATAACAAAGTCCCCTGATCGAATATAACATATCCCCTGATCGAGTATAACAAAATTCCCCTGATCGAGTATGACAAAGACCCCTGTTTAATTTTGAAAAAGTCTCCTGGTTGAGTATAACAAAGTTCCCTGATCGAGTATAAAAAAGTCCCCTGGTCGAGTATAACAAAGCCCCCTCATCGAGTAAAACAAAGGCCCCTAATCGAGTATAACAAAGTCCAGTGATCGAGTATAACATATCCCCTCATCGAGTATAACAAAGTCCTCTGGTCGAGTATAAAAAAGTCCCCTGATCGACTATAACAAAGGTCCCTCATTGAGTATAACAAAGTCCATTGATCAAGTATAACAAAGGCCTCTCATCTAGTATAACAAAGTCCATTGGTCAGGTATAGAAAAGTCCCCTGGTCGAGTATAGCAATTCCCCTGATCGAATATAACAAAGTCCCCTGGTCGAGTATAGCAAAGTCCCCTGCCGAGTATAACAAAACCTCCTCATCGAATATAACAAAGTCCCCTCATCGAGTATAACAAAGCCCCCTGCTCGGGTATAAGAAAGTCCCTTGATCGGGTATAAGAAAGTCCACTGATCGAGTATAACAAAGGCCCCTAATCGAGTCCAAAAAATGCCCCTAATCGAGTATAACAAAGTCCACTGATCTAGTATAACAAAGGCCCCTGATCAAGTATAAGAAAAGCCCCTCATCGAGTATAACAAAGTCAACTGATCGAGTATAACTAAGCCGCCTAATCGAGTATAACAAAGTCCCCTGGTCGAGTATAACAAAGTCCCCTGTTCGAGTCTAACAAAGTCCCCTTATCGAGTATAACAAATTCCCCTTATAGAGTATTACAAAGACCCCTTATCGAGTATAACAAAGTCCGGTGATCGAGTATAACAAAGGCCCCTGGTCGAGTATAACAATGTCCCCTGATCGAGTATAACAAAAGTCCCTTGATCGAGTATAACAAAGTCCCCTGATCGAGCATAAAAAAGTCCCCTGGCCCAGTATAACAAAGTCCCCATATCGAGCATAACAAAGTCCCCTGATCGTATATAACAAAGTCCCCTGGTCGAGTATAGCAAAGGGCCCTGATCGAGTAAGACAAAGTACCCTGATCGAGTATAAGAAAGTCCCCTGATCGAGTATAACAAAGCCCCCTGGACGAGTATAACAAAGTCCCCTGGTCGAGTATAACAAAGTCCCCTGTTCGAGTCTAACAAAGTCCCCTTATCGAGTATAACAAATTCCCCTTATCGAGTATAACAAAGTCCCCTTAACGAGTATAACAAAGTCTCCTGATCGAGTATAACAAAGGCCCCTGGACGAGTATAACAAAGTCCCCTGATCGAGTATAACAAAAGTCCCTTGATCGAGTATAACAAAGTACCCTGGTCGAGTATAACAAAGTTTTCTTATCGAGTATAACAAAGGCCCCTGGTCGAGAATAACAAAGTCCTCTGATCGAGTATAACAAAATTCCCCTGATCGAGTATAACAAAGTCCCCTAATCAAGTATAGCAAAGTCCCCTCATCGAGTATAACATATCCCCTGATCGAGTATAACAAAGTCCTCTGGTCGAGTATAACAAAGTCCCCTGATCGAGTATAAAAAAGTCCCCTGGTCGAGTATAACAAAGTCCCCTGATCGAGGATAACAAAAGCCCCTCATCGTGTATAACAAAGTCCCCTGATTGAGTATAACAAACTCCCCTGATCCAGTATAACAAAGTCCTCTGGTTGAGTATAACAAAGTCCCCTGATCGAATATAACATATCCCCTGATCGAGTATAACAAAATTCCCCTGATCGAGTATGACAAAGTCCCCTGTTTAATTTTGAAAATGTCCCCTGGTTGAGTATAACAAAGTTCCCTGATCGATTATAAAAAAGTCCCCTGGTTGAGTATAACAAAGCCCCCTCATCGAGTAAAACAAAGGCCCCTAATCGAGTATAACAAAGTCCACTGATCGAGTATAACATATCCCCTAATCGAGTATAACAAAGTCCTCTGGTCAAGTATAAAAAAGTCCCCTGATCGAGTATAACAAAGGTCCCTCATTGAGTATAACAAAGTCCATTGATCAAGTATAAAAAAGTCCCCTGGTCGAGTATAACAAAGTCCTCTGATCGGGTATAACAAAGTCCTCTGGTTCGAGTATAAAAAAGTCCCCTGATCGAGTATAAAAAAGTCCCCTGGTCGAGTATAACAAAGCCCCCTCATCGAGTAAAACAAAGGCCCCTAATCGATTATACCAAAGTCCAGTGATCGAGTATAACATATCCCCTCATCGAGTATAACAAAGTCCTCTGGTCGAGTATAAAAAAGTCCCCTGATCGACTATAACAAAGGTCACTCATTGAGTATAACAAAGTCCCCAGATCGAGTATAACAAAGGCCTCTCATCTAGTATAACAAAGTCCATTGGTCAAGTATAAAAAAGTCCCCTGGTTGAGTATAACAAAGACCCCTGATCGAGTATAACAAAGTCCCATGGTGGAGTATAGCAAAGTCCCCTGATCGAGGATAACAAAGTCCCCAGATCGAGCATAACAAAGTCCCCTGATTGAGTATAACAAAGTCCCCTGATCGAGTATAACAAAGTCCTCTGGTTGAGTATAACAAAGTCCCCTGATCGAGTATAACAAAAATCCCCTGATCGAGTATAACAACGTCTCGTGTCCCAGTTTAACAAAGTCCCCAGATCGAGCATAACAAAGTCCCCTAATCGATTATAACAAAGTCCCCTGGTCGAGTATAACAAAGGACCCTGATCGAGTAAGACAAAGTCCCCTGAATCGAGTATAACAAAGTCCCCTGATCGAGCATAACATATCCCCTGATCGAGTATAACAGAGTCCCTGGTGGAGTATAACAAAGTCCCCTGGTCGAGTATAACAAAGTTTTCTAATCGAGTATAACAAAGGCTCCTGGTCAAGTATAACAAAGTCCTCTGATCAAGTATAACAAAGTCCTTTCATCGAGTATAAAAAAATCCCCTAATCAAGTAAAACAAAGTCACCTAATCGAGTATAACAAAGTCCCCTGATCGAGTATAACATAACCCCTGATCGAGTATAACAAAGTTCTCTGGTCGAGTATAACAAAGTCCCCTGATCGAGTATAACAATGTCCCCTGGTCGAGTATAGCAAAGTCCATTGGTCAAATATAGGAAAGTCCACTGATCGAGTATGACAAACTCCCCTGATCAATTATAAAAAAGTCCCCTGGTCGAGTATAACAATGTCCCCTGATCGAGTATAACAAAGTCCCCTGCTCGAGTATAACAAAGGCCCCTATTCGAGTATAACAAAGTCCCTTGATTTAGTATAACTAAGTCCCCTGATCGAGTATAACAAAGTACTCTGGTTGAGTATAGCAAAATCCCCTGATCGAGTATAACGTATCCCCTAATCGAGTATAACAAAGTCCTCTGGTCGAGGAAAAAAAAGTCCCTTGATCGCGTATAACAAAGTCCCCTGGTCGTGTATAACAAAGTCCCCTGATCGAGTATAACAAAGTCCCCTGATCCTAGTATAACAAAGCCCACTGGACGAGTATAACAAAGACACCTGAACCGAGTATATCAAAGTCCCCTGATCGAGTATAACATATCCCCTGATCGAGTATAACAAAGTCCCTGGTGGAGTATAACAAAGTCCCCTGGTCGAGTATAACAAAGTTTTCTAATCGAGTAAAACAAAGGCCCCTGATCGAGTATAACAAAGTTTTCTAATCGAGTATATCAAAGGCCCCTGGTCGAGTATAACAAAGTTCTCTGATCAAATATAACAAAGTCCTTTGATCGAGTATAACAAAGTCCCCTAATCAAGTATAACAAAGTCCCCTGGTCGAGTATAACAAAGGGCCCTGATCGAGTAAGAAAAAGTCCCTTGATCGAGTATAACAAAGTCCCCTGATCCTAGTATAACAAAGCCCACTGGACGAGTATAACAAAGACACCTGAACCGAGTATAACAAATTCCCCTGATCGAGTATAACAAAGTTCCTGGTGGAGTATAACAAAGTCCCCTGGTCGAGTATAACAAAGTTTTCTAATCGAGTAAAACAAAGGCCCCTGGTCGAGCATAACAAAGTCCTCTGATCAAGTATAACAAAGTCCCCTAATCAAGTATAACAAAGTCCCCTGGTCGTATATAACAAAGTCACCTGATCGACTATAACAAAAGGCCCCTCATTGAGTATAACAAAGTCCATTGGTCAAGTATAAAAAGTCCCCTTGACGAGTATAACAAAGTCCCTTGATCAAGTATAACATAGCCCCTGGTCGAGTTTAACAAACTCCTCTGGTCGAGTATAAAAAAGTCCCCTGTTCGAGTATAATAAAGCCCCCTGCTCGAGTATAAGTAGGTCCCCTGATCGAGTATAACAAAGTCTCCTAATCGAGTATAACAAAAGCCCCTCATCGAGTCCAAAAAAAAACCCTAATCGAGTATAACAAAGTTCCCTGATCTAGTATAACAAAGGCCTCTGGTCGAGTATAACAAAGGCCCCTCATCGAGTATAACAAAGTCCCCTGATCGATTATAACAAAGCCGCCTAATCGAGGATAACAAAGTCCCGTGGTCGAGTATAACAAAGTCCCCTGATCGAGTATAACAAAGGCCTCTGGTCGAGTATAACAAAGTCCCCTGATCGAGTATAACAAAAATCCCCTGATCGAGTATAACAACGTCTCGTGGCCCAGTTTAACAAAGTCCCCAGATCGAGCATAACAAAGTCACCTAATCGATTATAACAAAGTCCCTTGGTCGAGTATAACAAAGGGCCCTGATCGAGTAGAACAAAGTACCCTGATCAAGCATAACAAAGTCCCCTAATCCTAGTATAACAAAGCCCCCTGGACGAGTATAACAAAGTCCCCTGAACCGAGTATAACAAAGTCCCCTTATCGAGTATAACATATCCCCTGATCGAGTATAACAGAGTCCCTGGTGGAATATAACAAAGTCCCCTGGTCGAGTATAACAAAGTTTTCTAATCGAGTATAACAAAGGCTCCTGGTCGAGTATAACAAAGTCCTCTGATCAAGTATAACAAAGTCCCCTGATCGAGGATAACAAAGTCCCCAGATCGAGCATAACAAAGTCCCCTGATTGAGTATAACAAAGTCCCCTGATCGAGTATAACAAAGTCCCTGGTCGAGTATAACAAAAGTTTTCTAATCGAGTATAACAAAAGGCTCCTGTCGAGTATAACAAAAGTCCTCTGATCAAGTATAACAAAGTCCCCTGATCGAGGATAACAAAGTCCCCCAGATCGAGTATAACAAAGTCCCTGATAAGGTATAACAAAATCCCTGATCGAGGTATAACAAAAGTCCCTTGATCGAGTATAACAAAGTACCCTGGTCGAGTATAACAAAGTTTTCTTATCGAGTATAACAAAGGCCCCTGGTCGAGTATAACAAAGTCCTCTGATCGAGTATAACAAAATTCCCCTGATCGAGTATAACAAAGTCCCCTAATCAAGTATAGCAAAGTCCCCTGATCGAGTATAACACATCCCCTGATCGAGTATAACAAAGTCCTCTGGGCGAGTATAACAAAGTCCCTGATCGAGTATAAAAAAGTCCCCTTCTCGAGTATAACAAAGTTCCCAGATCAATTATAACAAAGGCCTCTCATCTAGTATAACAAAGTCCATTGGTCAAGTATAAAAAAGTCCCCTGGTTGAGTATAACAAAGACTCCTGATCGAGTATAACAAAGTCCCCTGGTCGAGTATAGCAAAGTCCCCTGATCGAGGATAACAAAGTCCCCAGATCGAGCATAACAAAGTCCCCTGATTGAGTATAACAAAGTCCCCTGATCGAGTATAACAAAGTCCTCTGGTTGAGTATAAAAAAGTCCCCTGATCGAATATAACATATCCCCTGATCGAGTATAACAAAATTCCCCTGATCGAGTATGACAAAGTCCCTGTTTAATTTTGAAAAAAGTCCCCTGGTTGAGTATAACAAAGTTCCCTGATCGAGTATAAGAAAGTCCCCTGGTCGAGTATAACAAAGCCCCCTCATCGAGTAAAACAAAGGCCCCTAATCGAGTATAACAAAGTCCAGTGATCGAGTATAACATATCCCCTGATCGAGTATAACAAAGTCCTCTGGTCGAGTATAAAAAAGTCCCCTGATTGACTATAACAAAGGTCCCTCATTGAGTATAACAAAGTCCATTGATCAAGTACAACAAAGGCCTCTCATCTAGTATAACAAAGTCCATTGGTCAGGTATAGAAAAGTCCCATGGTCGAGTATAGCAAGTCCCCTGATCGAATATAACAAATTCCCCTGGTCGAGTATAGCAAAGTCCCCTGCCGAGTATAACAAAACCTCCTCATCGAATATAACAAAGTCCCCTCATCGAGTATAACAAAGCCCCCTGCTCGGGTATAAGAAAGTCCCTTGATCGGGTATAAGAAAGTCCCCTGATCGAGTATAACAAAGGCCCCTAATCGAGTCCAAAAAAGGCCCCTAATCGAGTATAACAAAGTTCCCTAATCTAGTATAACAAAGGCCTCTGGTCGAGTATAACAAAGGCCCCTCATCGAGTATAACATTGGTCATATTTAGGAAATTCCACTGATCGAGTATGACAAAGTCCCCTAATCAAGTTAAAAAAAGTCCCCTGGTCGCGTATAACAAAGTCCCCTGATCGAGTATAACAAAGTCCCCTGGACGAGTATAACATATCCTGATGGAAAGTCTTCAGTTGGTATAAAAAAGTCCTGATTATATAACAAAGTCCCCTGAATGTCAATATAACCTAAGATCCCCTGATGGAGTATAACAAGGCCCCTCATTGTGGTATAACAAAGTCCATTGGCCAAGTAAAAAAAAGCCCCTGGTCGAGTATAACAAAGTCCCCTGATCGTGTATAACAAAGTCCCCTGGTCGAGTATAGCATATCCCCTGATCGAATATAACAAAGTCCCTGGTGGAGTATAACAAAGTCCCCTGATCGAATATAACAAATTCTTCTGGTCGAGTATAACAAAGTTTTCTAATCGAGTATAACAAAGGCCCCTCGTCGAGTATCGTCGAGTATAACAAAGTCCTCTTTTTGAATATAACAAAGTCCCCTGATCGAGTATAACATATCTCCTGATCGAGTATAATAAAGTCCTCTGGTCGAGTATAACAAAGTCCCCTCATCGATTATAACAAAGTCCCCTTGTCGAGTATCACAATGTCCCCTGATCGACTATAACAAAGGCCCCTCATCGAGTATAGCAAAGTCCATTGGTCAAATATAGGAAAGTCCACTCATCGAGTATAACAAAGTCCCCCGATCGAGTAAAACACTGGCCTCTGGTCAAGTATGACAAAGTCCCCTGATCAAGTATAAAAAAATCCCCTGGTCGAGTATAACAAAGTCCCCTAATCGAGTATAACAACGTCCCCTGGTCGACTATAGCAAAGTCTCCTGATCGAGTTTAACAAAGCCCCCTCATCGAGTACAAAAGAGGCCCCTAATCGAGTATAACAAAGTCCCCTGGTTGAGTATAACAAAGTCCCCTGATCAAGTATAACATATCCCCGGATTGAGTATAACATAGACCTCTTGTCGAGTATAAAAAAGTCCCCTGATCGAGTATAACAAAGTCCCCTGGTCGAGTATAACAAAGTTTTCTAATCGAGTATAACATGTCCTCTGGTCGAGTATAACAAAGTCCCCTCATCGAGTATAACAAAGTCCCCTTGTCGAGTATCCAATGTCCCCTGATCGACTATAACAAAAGCCCCTCATCGAGTATAGCAAAGTCCATTGGTCAAATATAGGAAAGTCCACTCATCGAGTATAACAAAGTCCCCCGATCGAGTAAAACAATGGCCTCTGGTCAAGTATGACAAAGTCCCCTGATCAAGTATAAAAAAATCCCCTGGTCGAGTATAACAAAGTCCCCTAATCGAGTATAACAAAGTCCCCTGGTCGACTATAGCAAAGTCCCCTGATCGAGTTTAACAAAGCCCCCTCATCGAGTATAAAAGAGGCCCCTAATCGAGTATAACAAAGTCCCCTGGTTGAGTATAACAAAGTCCCCTGATCAAGTATAACATATCCCCGGATTGAGTATAACATAGACCTCTTGTCGAGTATAAAAAAGTCCCCTGATCGAGTATAACAAAGTCCCCTGGTCGAGTATAACAAAGTTTTCTAATCGAGTATAACATGTCCTCTGGTCGAGTATAACAAAGTCCCCTCATCGAGTATAACAAAGTCCCCTGGTCGAGTATAACAATGTCCCCTCATCGAGTATAACAAAGGCCCCTCATCGAGTATAGCAAAGTCCATTGGTCAAATATAGGAAAGTCCACTCATCGAGTATAACAAAGTCCCCCGATCGAGTATAACAATGGACTCTGGTCAAGTATGACAAAGTCCCCTGATCAAGTATAAAAAAGTCCCCTGGTCGAGTATAACAAAGTCCCCTAATCGAGTATAACAAAGTCCCCTGGTCGACTATAGCAAAGTCCCCTGGTCAAGTATAACACAGTCCCCTGGTTGAGTATAACAAAGTCCCTGATCAAGTATAACATATCCCCTGATTGAGTATAACAAAGCCCTCTGGTCGAGTATAACAAAGCCCTCTGGTCGAGTATAAAAAAGTCCCCTGATCGATATAACAATGTCCCCTGGTGGAGTATAACAAAGTCCCCTCATCGAGTATAACAAAGGCCCCTCATCGAGTATAACAAAGTCCATTGGTCATGTATAAAAAAGTTCCCTGATCGAGTATAACAAAGTCCCCTGGTCGAGGATAGCAAAGTCCCTGATCAGTATCCTCCTGATCGAGTATAAACAAAGTCCCTAATCCGAGTATAACAAAGCCCCTGCTCTCGAGTATAACAAAGTCCCCTGGTCGAGTATAGTAAAGTCCCCTAATCGAGGTTAACAAAGCCTCCTGATCTAGTATAACAAAGTCCCCTGATCGAGTATAACAAAGTCCCTTGATCTAGTATAACAAAGGCCCCTGACCGAGTATAACAAAGGCCCCTCATCGAGTATAAGAAAGTCTCCTGATGGAGTATAACAAAGCCGCATAATAGAGTATAACAAAGTCCCCTGATCGAGTATAATAAGTCCCCTTATCGAGTAAAACAAAGTCTTGTAATCGAGTATAACAAAGGCCCCTGGTCGAGTATAACAAAGTCCCCTGATCGAGTGTAACAAAAGTCCCCTAATCGAGTATAACAAAGTCCCCTAATCGAGAATAAAAATGTCCCCTGGTCCAGCGTAACAAAGTCCCCTGATCGAGTATGAAAAAGTCCCCTGGCCCAGTATAACAAAGTCCCTAGATCGAGCATACCAAAGTCCACTCATCGATTATAACAAAGTCCCCCGGTCGAGTATAGCAAAGGGCCCTGATCGAGTAAAACAAAGTCCCCTGATCGAGTATAACAAAGGCCCCTGTTCGAGTGTAACAAAGTCCCCTTATCGAGTATAACAAATTCCCCTTATGGAGTATAACAAAGTCCCCTTATCGAGTAAAACAAAGTCCCCTATTCGAGTATAACAAAGGCCCCTGGTCGAGTATAACAAAGTCCCCTGATCGAGCGTAACAAAAGTCTCCTAATCGAGTATAACAAAGTCCCCTGATCGAGTATAAGTAAGTCCCCTGGCCCAGTATAACAAAGTCCTCTGGTCGAGGAAAAAAAAGTCCCTTGATCGCGTATAACAAAGTCCCCTGGTCGTGTATAACAAAGTCCCCTGATCGAGTATAACAAAGTCCTCTGGTCGAGTATAAAAAAGTCCCCTGATTGACTATAACAAAGGTCCCTCATTGAGTATAACAAAGTCCATTGATCAAGTATAACAAAGGCCTCTCATCTAGTATAACAAAGTCCATTGGTCAGGTATAGAAAAGTCCCATGGTCGAGTATAGCAAGTCCCCTGATCGAATATAACAAATTCCCCTGGTCGATTATAGCAAAGTCCCCTGCCGAGTATAACAAAACCTCCTCATCGAATATAACAAAGTCCCCTCATCGAGTATAACAAAGCCCCCTGCTCGGGTATAAGAAAGTCCCTTGATCGGGTATAAGAAAGTCCCCTGATCGAGTATAACAAAGGCCCCTAATCGAGTCCAAAAAAGGCCCCTAATCGAGTATAACAAAGTTCCCTGATCTAGTATAACAAAGGCCTCTGGTCGAGTATAACAAAGGCCCCTCATCGAGCATAACATTGGTCATATTTAGGAAATTCCACTGATCGAGTATGACAAAGTCCCCTAATCAAGTTAAAAAAAGTCCCCTGGTCGCGTATAACAAAGTCCCCTGATCGAGTATAACAAAGTCCCCTGGACGAGTATAACATATCCCCTGATCGAGTATAACAAAGTCTTCTGGTCGAGTATAAAAAAGTCCCCTGATTGCATATAACAAAGTCCCCTGGACGTGTATAACAAAGTCCCCTGATGGAGTATAACAAAGGCCCCTCATTGAGTATAACAAAGTCCATTGGCCAAGTATAAAAAAGCCCCTGGTCGAGTATAACAAAGTCCCCTGATCGTGTATAACAAAGTCCCTGGTGGAGTATAACAAATTCCCCTGATCGAATATAACAAATTCTCCTGGTCGAGTATAACAAAGTTTTCTAATCGAGTATAACAAAGGCCCCTCGTCGAGTATAACAAAGTCCTCTTTTTGAATATAACAAAGTCCCCTGATCGAGTATAACATATCTCCTGATCGAGTATAATAAAGTCCTCTGGTCGAGTATAACAAAGTCCCCTCATCGAGTATAACAAAGTCCCCTTGTCGAGTATAACAATGTCCCCTGATCGACTATAACAAAGGCCCCTCATCGAGTATAGCAAAGTCCATTGGTCAAATATAGGAAAGTCCACTCATCGAGTATAACAAAGTCCCCGATCGGGAAGTGACTTGACCTTTCTACAGTCCAAGTATGACCAAAGTCCCCTGATCAAGTATAAAAAATCCCTGGTCAGGTATAAAGTCCCTAATCGAGTATAACAAAGTCCCTGGTAAACTATGGCAAGAATCCCTAGTCGAGTTTATAAAGCCTCATCAGTACAAGGCCCTATTCAGTACTAACAAGTCCCTGGTTGAGTAGCAAAGTCTGATCCATTATAACATATCCCGGATTGAGTATAACATAGACCTCTTGTCGGAGCATAAAAAAAGTCTCATCGAGTATAACAAAGTCCCCCGATCGAGTATAACAATGGACTCTGGTCAAGTATGACAAAGTCCCCTGATCAAGTATAAAAAAGTCCCCTGGTCGAGTATAACAAAGTCCCCTAATCGAGTATAACAAAGTCCCCTGGTCGACTATAGCAAAGTCCCCTGGTCAAGTATAACACAGTCCCCTGGTTGAGTATAACAAAGTCCCTGATCAAGTATAACATATCCCCTGATTGAGTATAACAAAGCCCTCTGGTCGAGTATAACAAAGCCCTCTGGTCGAGTATAAAAAAGTCCCCTGATCGAGTATAACAATGTCCCCTGGTGGAGTATAACAAAGTCCCCTCATCGAGTATAACAAAGGCCCCTCATCGAGTATAACAAAGTCCATTGGTCATGTATAAAAAAAGTTCCCTCATCGAGTATAACAAAGTCCCCTGGTCGAGGATAGCAAAGTCCCCTGATCGAGTATAAAAAAGCCTCCTGATCGAGTATAACAAAGTCCCCTAATCGAGTATAACAAAGCCCCCTGCTCGAGTATAACAAAGTCCCCTGGTCGAGTATAGCAAAGTCACCTGATCGAGGTTAACAAAGCCTCCTGATCTAGTATAACAAAGTCCCCTGATCGAGTATAACAAAGTCCCTTGATCTAGTATAACAAAGGCCCCTGACCGAGTATAACAAAGGCCCCTCATCGAGTATAAGAAAGTCTCCTGATCGAGTATAACAAAGCCGCATAATAGAGTATAACAAAGTCCCCTGGTCGAGTATAACAAAGTCCCCTTATCGAGTAAAACAAAGTCCTGTAATCGAGTATAACAAAGGCCCTGGTCGAGTATAACAAAGTCCCATGATCGAGTGTAACAAAAGTCCCCTAATCGAGTATAACAAAGTCCCCTAATCGAGAATAAAAATGTCCCCTGGTCCAGCGTAACAAAGTCCACTGATCGAGTATGAAAAAGTCCCCTGGCCCAGTATAACAAAGTCCCTAGATCGAGCATACCAAAGTCCACTGATCGATTATAACAAAGTCCCCCGGTCGAGTATAGCAAAGGGCCCTGATCGAGTAAGACAAAGTCCCCTGATCGAGTATAACAAAGGCCCCTGTTCGAGTCTAACAAAGTCCCCTTATCGAGTATAACAAATTCCCCTTAAGGAGTATAACAAAGTCCCCTTATCGAGTAAAACAAAGTCCCCTATTCGAGTATAACAAAGGCCCTTGGTCGAGTATAACAAAGTCCCCTGATCGAGCATAACAAAAGTCCCCTAATCGAGTATAACAAAGTCCCCTGATCGAGTATAAGTAAGTCCCCTGGCCCAGTATAACAAAGTCCCTAGATCGAGCATACCAAAGTCCCCTCATCGATTATAACAAAGTCCCCCGGCCGAGTATAGCAAAGGGCCCTGATCGAGTAAGACAAAGTCCCCTGATCGAGTATAACAGAGCTCCCTAGATGAGTATAACAAAATCCCCAGATCGAGCATAAGAAAGTCCCCTAATCGATTATAACAAAGTCCCCTGATCCTAGTATAACAAAGTCCCCTGGACGAGTATAACAAAGTCCCCTGAACCGAGTATAACAAAGTCCCCTGATCGAGAATAACATATCCCCTGATCGAGTATAACAAAGTCCCTGGTGGAGTATAACAAAGTCCCCAGGTCGAGTATAACAAAGTTTTCTAATCGAGGATAACATAGGCCCCTGGCCGAGTATAACAAAGTCCTCTGATCAAGTATAACAAACTCCCCTGATCGAGGATAACAAAGTCACCTAATCAAGTATAACAAAGTCCCCTGATCGTGTATAACAAAGTACCCTGATCGAGTATAACATATCCTATGATCGAGAATAACAAAGTCCTCTGGTCGAGTATAACAAAGTCCCCTGATCAAGTATAACAAGAGTCCATGATCGAGTATAACAAAAGTCCCCTGATCGAGCATAAAAAAAGTCCTATTTGATATAACAAAAGTCCCCATATCGAGCACTTTCATCCCCTGATCGATTATAACAAAGTCCCCTGGTCAGAGTATAGCAAAGGGCCTGATCATGGTAAAGACAAAGTACCTGATCGAGTATAAGAAAGTCCCCTGATCGGTATAACCAGCCCCCTGGGCCAGAGTATAACAAAAGTCCCTGGTCGAGTATAACAAAGTCCCCTGTTCGAGTCTAACAAAGTCCCCTTATCGAGTATAACAAATTCCCCTTATCGAGTATAACAAAGTCCCCTTAACGAGTATAACAAAGTCTCCTGATCGAGTATAACAAAGGCCCCTGGACGAGTATAACAAAGTCCCCTGATCGAGTATAACAAAAGTCCCTTGATCGAGTATAACAAAGTACCCTGGTCGAGTATAACAAAGTTTTCTTATCGAGTATAACAAAGGCCCCTGGTCGAGTATAACAAAGTCATCTGATCGAGTATAACAAAATTCCCCTGATCGAGTATAACAAAGTCCCCTAATCAAGTATAGCAAAGTCCCCTCATCGAGTATAACATATCCCCTGATCGAGTATAACAAAGTCCACTGGTCGAGTATAACAAAGTCCCCTGATCCAGTATAAAAAAGTCCCCTTGTCGAGTATAACAAAGTCCCCTGATCGAGGATAACAAAAGCCCCTCATCGTGTATAACAAAGTCCCCTGATTGAGTATAACAAACTCCCCTGATCGAGTATAACAAAGTCCTCTGGTTGAGTATAACAAAGTCCCCTGATCGAATATAACATATCCCCTGATCGAGTATAACAAAATTCCCCTGATCGAGTATGACAAAGTCCCCTGTTTAATTTTGGAAATGTCCCCTGGTTGAGTATAACAAAGTTCCCTGATCGATTATAAAAAGTCCCCTGGTTGAGTATAACAAAGCCCCCTCATCAAGTAAAACAAAGGCCCCTAATCGAGTATAACAAAGTCCACTGATCGAGTATAACATATCCCCTAATCGAGTATAACAAAGTCCTCTAGTCAAGTATAAAAAAGTCCCCTGATCGAGTATAAAAAGTCCCTCATTGAGTATAACAAAGTCCATTGATCAAGTATAAAAAAGTCCCCTGGTCGAGTATAAAAAAAGTCCTCTGATCGGGTATAACAAAGTCCTCTGGTTCGAGTATAAAATAGTCCCCTGATCGAGAGTAACAAAGTCCCCTTCTCGAGTATAACAAAGTCCCCAGATCGAGTATAACAAAGGCCTCTCATCTAGTATTACAAAGTCCATTGGTCAAGTATAAAAAAGTCCCCTGGTTGAGTATAACAAAGACCCCTGATCGAGTATAGCAAAGTCCCATGGTGGAGTATAGCAAAGTCCCCTGATCGAGGATAACAAAGTCCCCAGATCGAGCATAACAAAGTCCCCTGATTGAATATAACAAAGTCCCCTGATCGAGTATAACAAAGTCCTCTGGTTGAGTATAACAAAGTCCCCTGATCGAGTATAACAAAAATCCCCTGATCGAGTATAACAACGTCTCGTGGCCCAGTTTAACAAAGTCCCCAGATCGAGCATAACAAAGTCCCCTAATCGATTATAACAATGTCCCCTGGTCGAGTATAACAAAGGACCCTGATCGAGTAAGACAAAGTCCCCTGAATCGAGTATAACAAAGTCCCCTGATCGAGCATAACATATCCCTGATCGAGTATAACAGAGTCCCTGGTGGAGTATAACAAAGTCCCCTGGTCGAGTATAACAAAGTTTTCTAATCGAGTATAACAAAGGCTCCTGGTCGAGTATAACAAAGTCCTCTGATCAAGTATAACAAAGTCCTTTGATCGAGTATAAAAAAGTCCCCTAATTAAGTAAAACAAAGTCACCTAATCGAGTATAACAAAGTCCCCTGATCGAGTATAACATAACCCCTGATCGAGTATAACAAAGTTCTCTGGTCGAGTATAACAAAGTCCCCTGATCGAGTATAACAATGTCCCCTGGTCGAGTATAGCAAAGTCCATTGGTCAAATATAGGAAAGTCCACTGATCGAGTATGACAAACTCCCCTGATCAAGTATAAAAAAGTCCCCTGTTCGAGTATAACAATGTCCCCTGATCGAGTATAACAAAGTCCCCTGGTCGAGTATAACAAAGGCCCCTATTCGAGTATAACAAAGTCCCTTGATTTAATATAACTAAGTCCCCTGATTGAGTATAACAAAGTACTCTGGTTGAGTATAACAAAGTCCCCTGATCGAGTATAACGTATCCCCTAATCGAGTATAACAAAGTCCTCTGGTCGAGGATAAAAAAGTCCCTTGATCGCGTATAACAAAGTCCCCTGGTCGTGTATAACAAAGTCCCCTGATCGAGTATAACAAAGTCCCCTGATCCTAGTATAACAAAGCCCACTAGACGAGTATAACAAAGACACCTGAACCGAGTATATCAAAGTCCCCTGATCGAGTATAACATATCCCCTGATCGAGTATAACAAAGTCCCTGGTGGAGTATAACAAAGTCCCCTGTTCGAGTATAACAAAGTTTTCTAATCGAGTATAACAAAGGCCCCTGATCGAGTATAACAAAGTTTTCTAATCGAGTATATCAAAGGCCCCTGGTCGAGTATAACAAAGTCCTCTGATCAAATATAACAAAGTCCCCTGGTCGAGTATAACAAAGGGCCCTGATCGAGTAAGAAAAAGTCCCTTGATCGAGTATAACAAAGTCCCCTGATCCTAGTATAACAAAGCCCACTGGACGAGTATAACAAAGACACCTGAACCGAGTATAACAAAGTCCCCTGATCGAGTATAACAAAGTCCCTGGTGGAGTATAACAAAGTCCCCTGGTCGAGTATAACAAAGTTTTCTAATCGAGTATAACAAATGCCCCTGGTCGAGCATAACAAAGTCCTCTGATCAAGTATAACAAAGTCCCCTAATCAAGTATAACAAAGTCCCCTGGTCGTATATAACAAAGTCACCTAATCGACTATAACAAAAGGCCCCTCATTGAGTATAACAAAGTCCATTGGTCAAGTATAAAAAGTCCCCTTGACGAGTATAACAAAGTCCCTTGATCAAGTATAACATAGCCCCTGGTCGAGTTTAACAAAGTCCTCTGGTCGAGTATAAAAAAGTCCCCTGTTCGAGTATAATAAAGCCCCCTGCTCGAGTATAAGTAGGTCCCTGATCGAGTATAACAAAGTCTCCTAATCGAGTATAACAAAAGCCCCTCATCGAGTCCAAAAAAGGCCCCTAATCGAGTATAACAAAGTTCCCTGATCTAGTATAACAAAGGCCTCTGGTCGAGTATAACAAAGGCCCCTCATCGAGTATAACAAAGTCCCATGATCGATTATAACAAAGCCGCCTAATCGAGGATAACAAAGTCCCGTGGTCGAGTATAACAAAGTCCCCTGATCGAGTATAACAAAGGCCTCTGGTCGAGTATAACAAAGTCCCCTGATCGAGTATAACAAAAATCCCCTGATCGAGTATAACAACGTCTCGTGGCCCAGTTTAACAAAGTCCCCACATCGAGCATAACAAAGTCACCTAATCGATTATAACAAAGTCCCTTGGTCGAGTATAACAAAGGGCCCTGATCGAGTAGAACAAAGTACCCTGATCAAGCATAACAAAGTCCCCTAATCCTAGTATAACAAAGCCCCCTGGACGAGTATAACAAAGTCCCCTGAACCGAGTATAACAAAGTCCCCTTATCGAGTATAACATATCCCCTGATCGAGTATAACAGAGTCCCTGGTGGAATATAACAAAGTCCCCTGGTCGAGTATAACAAAGTTTTCTAATCGAGTATAACAAAGGCTCCTGGTCGAGTATAACAAAGTCCTCTGATCAAGTATAACAAAGTCCCCTGATCGAGGATAACAAAGTCCCCAGATCGAGCATAACAAAGTCCCCTGATTGAGTATAACAAAGTCCCCTGATCGAGTATAACAAAGTCCTCTGGTTGAGTATAACAAAGTCCCCTGATCGAGTATAACAAAAATCCCCTGATCGAGTATAACAACGTCTCGTGGCCCAGTTTAACAAAGTCCCCAGATCGAGCATAACAAAGTCCCCTAATCGATTATAACAAAGTCCCCTGGTCGAGTATAACAAAGGACCCTGATCGAGTAAGACAAAGTCCCCTGAATCGAGTATAACAAAGTACCCTGATCGACCATAACATATCCCCTGATCGAGTATAACAGAGTCCCTGGTGGAGTATAACAAAGTCCTCTGGTCGAGTATAACAAAGTTTTTTAATCGAGTATAACAAAGGCTCCTGATCGAGTATAACAAAGTCCTCTGATCAAGTATAACAAAGTCCTTTGATCAAGTATAAAAAAGTCCCCTAATCAAGTAAAACAAAGTCACCTAATCGAGTATAACAAAGTCCCCTGATCGAGTATAACATAACCCCTGATCGAGTATAACAAAGTTCTCTGGACGAGTATAACAAAGTCCCCTGATCGAGTATAACAATGTCCCCTGGTCGAGTATAGCAAAGTCCATTGGTCAAATATAGGAAAGTCCACTGATCGAGTATGACAAACTCCCCTGATCAAGTATAAAAAAGTCCCCTGGTCCAGTATAACAATGTCCCCTGATCGAGTATAACAAAGGCCCCTAATCGAGTATAATAAAGTCCCTTGATTTAGTATAACTAAGTCCCCTGATCGAGTATAACAAAGTACTCTGGTTGAGTATAACAAAGTCCCCTGATCGAGTATAACATATCCCCTAATCGAGTATAACAAAGTCCTCTGGTCGAGGATAAAAAATTCCCTTGATCGCGTATAACAAAGTCCCCTGGTCGCGTATAACAATGTCCCCTGATCGAGTATAACAAAGTCCCCTGATCCTAGTATAACAAAGCCCACTGGACGAGTATAACAAAGACACCTGAACCGAGTATATCAAAGTCCCCTGATCGAGTATAACATATCCCCTGATCGAGTATAACAAAGTCCCTGGTGGAGTATAACAAAGTCCCCTGGTCGAGTATAACAAAGTTTTCTAATCGAGTATAACAAAGGCCCCTGGTCGAGTATAACAAAGTTTTCTAATCGAGTATATCAAAGGCCCCTGGTCGAGTATAACAAAGTCCTCTGATCAAATATAAAAAAGTCCTTTGATCGGGTATAACAAAGTCCCCTAATCAAGTATAACAAAGTCCCCTGGTCGAGTATAACAAAGGGACCTGATCGAGTAAGAAAAAGTCCCCTGATCGAGTATAACAAAGTCCCCTGATCCTAGTATAACAAAACCCACTGGACGAGTATAACAAAGACACCTGAACCGAGTATAACAAAGTCCCCTGATCGAGTATAACAAAGTCCCTGGTGGAGTATAACAAAGTCCCCTGGTCGAGTATAACAAAGTTTTCTAATCGAGTATAACAAAGGCCCTTGGTCGAGTATAACAAAGTCCTCTGATCAAGTATAACAAAGTCCCCTAATCAAGTTTAACAAAGTCCCCTGGTCGTTTATAACAAAGTCACCTGATCGAGTATAACAAAAGGCCCCTCATTGAGTATAACAAAGTCCATTGGTCAAGTATAAAAAGTCCCCTGGACGAGTATAACAAAGTCCCTTGATCAAGTATAACATAGCCCCTGGTCGAGTATAACAATGTCCTCTGGTCGATTATAAAAAAGTCCCCTGTTCGAGTATAATAAAGCCCCCTGCTCGAGTATAAGTAGGTCCCCTGATCGAGTATAACAAAGTCTCCTGATCGAGTATAACAAAAGCCCCTCATCGAGTCCAAAAAAGGCCCCTAATCGAGTATAACAAAGTTCCCTGATCTAGTATAACAAAGGCCTCTGGTCGAGTATAACAAAGGCCCCTGATCGATTATAACAAAGCCGCCTAATCGAGGATAACAAAGTCCCATTGTCGAGTATAACAAAGTCCCCTGATCGAGTGTAACAAAGGCCTCTGGTCGAGTATAACAAAGTCCCCAGATCGAGCATAACAAAGTCACCAAATCGATTATAACAAAGTCCCTTGGTCGAGTATAACAAAGGGCCCTGATCGAGTAGAACAAAGTCCCCTGATCAAGCATAACAAAGTCCCCTGATCCTAGTATAACAAAGCCTCCTGGACGAGTATAACAAAGTCCCCTGAACCGAGTATAACAAAGTCCCCTGGTCGAGTATAACAAAGTTTTCTAATCGAGTATAACAAAGGCTCCTGGTCGAGTATAACAAAGTCCTCTGATCAAGTATAACAAAGTCCTTTGATCGAGTATAAAAAAGACCCCTAATCAAGTAAAAAAAAGTCCCCTGATTGAGTATAACAAAGTCCCCTGATCGAGTATAACATATCCCTTGATCGAGTATAACAAATTCCTCTGGTCGAGTATAACAAACTCCCCTGATCGAGTATAACAAAGTCCCCTTGTCGAGTATAGCAAAGTCCCCTGATCGAGTATAACAAAGGCCCCTCATCGAGTATAACATTGGTCATATATAGGAAAGTCCACTGATCGAGTATGAGAAAGTCCTCTAATCAAATTCAAAAAAGTCCCCTGATCGAGTATAACAAAGTCCCCTGGACGAGTATAACATATCCCCTGATCGAGTATAACAAAGTCTTCTGGTCGAGTATAAAAAAGTCCCCTGATTGCGTATAACAAAGTCCCCTGGACGTGTATAACAAAGTCCCCTGATCGAGTATAACAAAGGCCCCTCATTGAGTATAACAAAGTCCATTGGCCAAGTATAAAAAAGCCCCTGGTCGAGTATAACAAAGTCCCTGATCGTGTATAACAAAGTCCCCTGGTCGAGTATAGCATATCCCCTGATCGAATATAACAAAGTCCCTGGTGGAGTATAACAAAGTCCCCTGATCGAATATAACAAATTCTCCTGGTCGAGTATAACAAAGTTTTCTAATCGAGTATAACAAAGGCCCCTCGTCGAGTATAACAAAGTCCTCTTTTTGAATATAACAAAGTCCCCTGATCGAGTATAACATATCTCCTGATCGAGTATAATAAAGTCCTCTGGTCGAGTATAACAAAGTCCCCTCATCGAGTATAACAAAGTCCCCTTGTCGAGTATAACAATGTCCCCTGATCGACTATAACAAAGGCCCCTCATCGAGTATAGCAAAGGCCATTGGTCAAATATAGGAAAGTCCACTCATCGAGTATAACATCGTCCCCCGATCGAGTAAAACAATGGCCTCTGGTCAAGTATGACAAAGTCCCCTGATCAAGTATAAAAAAATCCCCTGGTCGAGTATAACAAAGTCCCCTAATCGAGTATAACAAAGTCCCCTGGTCGACTATAGCAAAGTCCCCTGATCGAGTTTAACAAAGCCCCCTCATCGAGTACAAAAGAGGCCCCTAATCGAGTATAACAAAGTCCCCTGGTTGAGTATAACAAAGTCCCCTGATTAAGTATAACATATCCCCGGATTGAGTATAACAAAGTCCTCTTGTCGAGTATAAAAAAGTCCCCTGATCGAGTATAACAAAGTCCCCTGGTCGAGTATAACAAAGTTTTCTAATCGAGTATAACATGTCCTCTGGTCGAGTATAACAAAGTCCCCTCATCGAGTATAACAAAGTCCCCTGGTCGAGTATAACAATGTCCCCTCATCGAGTATAACAAAGGCCCCTCATCGAGTATAGCAAAGTCCATTGGTCAAATATAGGAAAGTCCACTCATCGAGTATAACAAAGTCCCCCGATCGAGTATAACAATGGACTCTGGTCAAGTATGACAAAGTCCCCTGATCAAGTATAAAAAAGTCCCCTGGTCGAGTATAACAAAGTCCCCTAATCGAGTATAACAAAGTCCCCTGGTCGACTATAGCAAAGTCCCCTGGTCAAGTATAACACAGTCCCCTGGTTGAGTATAACAAAGTCCCTGATCAAGTATAACATATCCCCTGATTGAGTATAACAAAGCCCTCTGGTCGAGTATAACAAAGCCCTCTGGTCGAGTATAAAAAAGTCCCCTGATCGAGTATAACAATGTCCCCTGGTGGAGTATAACAAAGTCCCCTCATCGAGTATAACAAAGGCCCCTCATCGAGTATAACAAAGTCCATTGGTCATGTATAAAAAAGTTCCCTGATCGAGTATAACAAAGTCCCCTGGTCGAGGATAGCAAAGTCCCCTGATCGAGTATAAAAAAGCCTCCTGATCGAGTATAACAAAGTCCCCTAATCGAGTATAACAAAGCCCCCTGCTCGAGTATAACAAAGTCCCCTGGTCGAGTATAGCAAAGTCCCCTGATCGAGGTTAACAAAGCCTCCTGATCTAGTATAACAAAGTCCCCTGATCGAGTATAACAAAGTCCCTTGATCTAGTATAACAAAGGCCCCTGACCGAGTATAACAAAGGCCCCTCATCGAGTATAAGAAAGTCTCCTGATCGAGTATAACAAAGCCGCATAATAGAGTATAACAAAGTCCCCTGGTCGAGTATAACAAAGTCCCCTTATCGAGTAAAACAAAGTCCTGTAATCGAGTATAACAAAGGCCCTGGTCGAGTATAACAAAGTCCCATGATCGAGTGTAACAAAAGTCCCCTAATCGAGTATAACAAAGTCCCCTAATCGAGAATAAAAATGTCCCCTGGTCCAGCGTAACAAAGTCCCCTGATCGAGTATGAAAAAGTCCCCTGGCCCAGTATAACAAAGTCCCTAGATCGAGCATTCCAAAGTCCACTGATCGATTATAACAAAGTCCCCCGGTCGAGTATAGCAAAGGGCCCTGATCGAGTAAGACAAAGTCCCCTGATCGAGTATAACAAAGGCCCCTGTTCGAGTCTAACAAAGTCCCCTTATCGAGTATAACAAATTCCCCTTATGGAGTATAACAAAGTCCCCTTATCGAGTAAAACAAAGTCCCCTATTCGAGTATAACAAAGGCCCCTGGTCGAGTATAACAAAGTCCCCTGATCGAGCGTAACAAAAGTCCCCTAATCGAGTATAACAAAGTCCCCTGATCGAGTATAAGTAAGTCCCCTGGCCCAGTATAACAAAGTCCCTAGATCGAGCATACCAAAGTCCCCTCATCGATTATAACAAAGTCCCCCGGCCGAGTATAGCAAAGGGCCCTGATCGAGTAAGACAAAGTCCCTTGATCGAGTATAACAGAGCTCCCTAGATGAGTATAACAAAGTCCCCAGATCGAGCATAAGAAAGTCCCCTAATCGATTATAACAAAGTCCCCTGATCCTAGTAGAACAAAGTCCCCTGGACGAGTATAACAAAGTCCCCTGAACCGAGTATAACAAAGTCCCCTGATCGAGAATAACATATCCCCTGATCGAGTATAACAAAGTCCCTGGTGGAGTATAACAAAGTCCCCAGGTCGAGTATAACAAAGTTTTCTAATCGAGGATAACATAGGCCCCTGGCCGAGTATAACAAAGTCCTCTGATCAAGTATAACAAAGTCCCCTGATCGAGGATAACAAAGTCACCTAATCAAGTATAACAAAGTCCCCTGATCGTGTATAACAAAGTACCCTGATCGAGTATAACATATCCTATGATCGAGAATAACAAAGTCCTCTGGTCGAGTATAACAAAGTCCCCTGATCAAGTATAACAAAGGCCCCTCATCGAGTATAGCACAGTCCATTGGTCAAATATAGGAAAGTCCACTGATCGAGTATGACAAAGTCCCCAGATCAAGTATAAAAGAGTACCCTGGTCGAGTATAACAAAGTCCCCTGATCGAGTGTAACAAAGTCCCCTGTTCGAGCATAGCAAAGTCCCTTGGTCGAGTATAACAAAGCCCCTTCATCGAGTATAACAAAGGCCCCTAACCGAGTATAACAAAGTCCCCTGATTGAGTATAACAAAGCCCTCTGGTTGAGTATAACAAAGTCCCCTGATCGAGTATAACATATCCCCTGATCGAGTATAACAAAGTCCTCTGGTCGAGTATAAAAATAGTCCCCTGATCGCGTATAACAAAGTCCCCTGATCGTGTATAACAAAGTCCCCTGATCGAGTATAACAAAGGCCCTTCATTGAGTATAACAAAGTCCATTGGTCAAGTATAAAAAAGTCCCCTGATCGAGTATAACAAAGGCCCCTCATCGAGTATAACAAAGTCCATTGGTCAAGTATAAAAAAGTCCCCCTGGTCCAGTATAACAAAGTCCCCTAATCGAGTATAACATATCCCTTGATCGAGTATAACAACGTCTCCTGGCCCAGTTTAACAAAGACCCTAGATCGAGCATAACAGAGTCCCCTAATCGATTATAACAAATTCCCCTGGTCAAGTATAACAATGGGCCCTGATCGAGTAAGACAAAGTCCCCTAGTCGAGCATAACAATGTCCCCTGATCCTAGTATATCAAAGACCCCTGGACGAGTATAACAAAGTACCCTGAACCAAGTATAACAAATTCCCTGATCGAGTATAACATATCCCCTGATCGAGTATAACAAAGTTCCTGGTGGAGTATAGCAAAGTCCCCTGGTCGAGTATAACAAAGTTTTCTAATCGAGTATAACAAAGGCCCCTGGTCGAGTATAACAAAGTCCTGTGATTAAGTATATCAAAGTCCTTTGATCGAGTATAACAAATTCCCCTAACCAAGTATAACAAAGTCCCCTGGTCGAGTATAACTAAGTCCCTGATCGAGTATAACAAAGGACCCTCATCGAGTATAGTAAAGTCCATTGGTCATATATAGGAAAGTCCATTGATCGAGTATGACAAAGTCCCCTGATCAAGTATGAGAAAGTCGCCTGATCGAGTATAACAAAGTCCCCTGATCGGGTATAACAAAGGCCCCTCATTGAGTATAACAAAGTCCATTGGTCAAGTATAAAAAAGTCCACTGGTGGAGTATTACAAAGTCCCCTGGTCGAGTATAACAAAGTTTTCTAATCGAGTATAACAAAGGCCCCTGGCCGAGTATAACAAAGTCCTCTGATCAAGTATAACAAAGTCCCCTGATCGAGGATAACAAAGTCCCCTAATCAAGTATAACAAAGTCCCTTGATCGAGTATAACAAAGTCCCCTGATCGAATATAACATATCACCTGATCGAGTATAACAAAGTCCCCTGGTCGAGTATAACAAAGTCCCCTGATCGAGTATAACAAAGGCCCCTCATTGAGTATAACAAAGTCCATTAGTCAAGTATAAAAAAGTTCCCTGGTTGAGTATAACAAAGTCTTCTGATCAAGTATAACAAAGTCCTTTGATCGAGTATAAAAAAGTCCCCTAATCAAGTATAACAAAGTCCCCTGATCAAGTATAACAAAGTCCCCTGATTATGTATAACATATCCCCTGCTCGAGTATAACAAAGTCCTCTGGTCGAGTATAACAAAATCACCTGATCGATTATAACAAAGTCCCCTGGTCGAGTAAAACAAAGTCCCCTCATCGAGTATAGCAAAGTCCATTGGTCAAATATAGGAGAGTCCACTGATCGAGTATGACAAAGTCCCCTGATCAAGTATAAAAAAGTCCCCTGGTCGAGTATAACAAAGTCCCCTGATCGAGTATAACAAAGTCCCCTGGTCGAGTATAACAAAGGCCCCTTATCGAGTATAACAAAGTCCCCTGATTGAGTATAACAAATTCCCCTAATCGAGTATAACAAAGTCCTCTGGTTGAGTATTACAAAGT
>NW_024753191.1:0-37500 GCF_018991925.1 Homarus americanus
GTGTGTCTGTGTGTGGGTGTGCATGTGTGGGGTAAGCACAGGTGTGTGTATGCATGATGGTTTTAGGGTGACAGGGTGGCAGTGTGTGTGTGTGTGTGTGTGTGTGTGTGGGGTTCAGGTGGTGTGTGCAGGCATGCATGAGCTGGGTGGCTGTGTGCATGTGTGTGTGTGTGTGTGTGTGGGTGTGGCATGTATTGCACAGATAAGGAGTGTGTAAGGCATGCATGCATGTGTGCATGTGTGGTGTGTGTGTGTGTGTGTGTATGCATGCATGAGTGTGTGTGTGTGTATGTGTGTGTGTGTGTGTGTGTGTGTCTGTGTGTGTGTGTGTGTGTGTGTGTGTATGTGTGTGTGTATATATGTGTGTGTATGTATGTGTGTGTGTGTATGCGTGTGTGGGAAGGTATGTATGAGTGTGAGTGTACGTAATATACCACACACAGCTCCCAGGGTTTTAATAAACTCAGTTCTCAATAACTATTTTTTACCTCTTGATTGATGTACAGATATTTTAGCGGTATTCTTATGGTATTTCTTGCCTGCTACCCTTAGAGACAGCCTGTCTGTCTGTCTGTGGCAACAGACAGACAGGACAGACAGGATGATACAGACAGACAGGACAGACAGACAGGGGATACAGAGACAGACAGACAGGGCGGATACAGACAGACAGGACAGGTATGACAGACAGACAGACAGACAGGGGTGATACAGACAGACAGACAGACAGACAGACAGACAGACAGGGTGACAGACAGACAGCCAGACAGACAGGGTGATACAGACAGACAGACAGACAGACAGGGTGATACAGACAGACATCACGATTCTACAAATTTCAAGTGTTATGTTTGTAGGTTTATTTATTAAATATATATTTTGTTAACAGTTTACCACATTGCTTCGGCGATTGAGCACAGCCTGAAATGTGAGTTCAAACTTGTGTTGAAACTTATAGAATTATGGGAGAGAAAAGCTACTTAGAAGGAAGAGTTGTAAGCTTACCTGAGGAAGAAAGACATAAAGTTTACCTGAGGAAGAAAAGACGTAAAGAAGTTTACCGAGGAAGAAAAGACGTAAGTTACCCGAGGAAGAAAGACATAAAGTTTACCTGAGGAAGAAGACTATAAGAGGTTTACCTGAGGGAAGAAGTTTACCTGGGAAGCAGTAAAGTTTACCTGAGAAAAAGAAAGACATGGAAGGTTCCTAGGGAAGACAATGGGGATTCCTGGGAAGAAAGACCATCTGGGTTCGGGGAAGAAAAAAGACTATGGGTTACCTGGGAAAAAGACAAAGTTCCTGGGAAGAAAGACAGGTTACCTGGGAAGAGAAAAAAGACATGGGATTACCTGGGGAAGAAAGTTACAGGAAGAAGACAAAGTTTGGGAAGAAAAAAGACATCAAGTTCCTGGGAAGAAAGACGGGTTTACCTGGGAAGAAGCAGTCAAAGTTACCTGGGGAAGAGAAAAAGACGTCAGGGGGATTACCTGGGGAAGAAGGCAGTCAGGATTGGGGAAGAAGTTTACCTGGGGAAGAAGGACTAAAGAGTTACCTGGGGAAGAAGTTGGGAAGAAGTTGGGGAAGAAAGACCAAGTTCTTGGGGATTACCTAGGGAAGAAAGACATAAAGTTACCTAGGGAAGAAAGCAATGCAGTTACCTGGGAAAAAGACATCAGGATTTACCTGAGGGAAAGAAAGACTAATAAGGATTTACCTAAGGGAAGAAAGACATAAGTTTACCTGGGGAAGAAAGACTATCAGGATTGCAAAGGAAGAAAGACATCAAAGTTACCTAGGAAGAAGACTGTCAAGTTGGGGAAGAAAGCAGTCAGAAGTTACCTGAGGAAGAAAGACGCAAGTTCACCTGAGGAAGAAAGACGGTTTACCTAAGGAAGAAAGCATCAAAGTTACCGAGGAAGAAAAAGACAAGTTTACCTGAGGACAAAAGACAAAGTTACCAAAGAAAGACGTAAGGATTACCTGAGGAAGAAAGTAAAGCTTACCTGAGGAAGAAAGCAATAAAGCACCTGAGGAAGAAAGACGTAAAGTTCACCTGAGGAAGAAAGACTAAGGTTCAACTGAGGAAGAAAGACGAAAGGATTACCTGAGAAAGAAAGCACTAAAGATTACCAGGAAGAAAGCATAAAGATTACCTGAGAAGAAAAACGAAAAGATTACCTGAGAAAGAAAGACTCAAAGCTACCAGGAAGAAAGACTAAAGTTACCTAGGAAGAAAGACTTAAGGTACCTGAGGAAGAAAGAAGTAAAGCTACCTGAGGAAGAAAAGACGGGTCTACCGAGGAAGAAAGACAAATCTTACCAAGAGGAAGAAAGGCAGTAAAGTTTACCTGAGGAAGAAAGACGTAAGGTTTACCTGAGGAAGAAAGGACCAAGGTTTACCTGAGGAAGAAAGACGCAAAGTTTACCTTGAGGAAGAAAGACGTAAAGTTTACCTGAGGAAGAAAAGACAAGGTTTACCAGAGGAAGAAAGACGTAAAGTTTACCTGGGAAGAAAGACGCAAAGTTTACGAGGAAGAAAGACGTAAGGCTTACATAGGGAAGAAAGACGTAAGGTTAACCTGAGGAAGAAAGTTGCAAAGTTTACCTGAAGAAGAAAGACGTAAGGTTTACCTGAGGAAGAAAGACGTAAAGTTTACTTGAGGAAGAAAGACGTAAGGTTTACCTGGGGAAGAAAGACGGTTTACCAGAGGAAGAAAGACGCAAAGTTTACCTGGGAAGAAAGACGAGGCTAATTTAGGGAAGAAAGACGTAAGGTTTACCTAGGGAAGAAACAAAGTTTACCTGAGGAAGAAAGACAAAAAGTTTACCTGAGGAAGAAAGACGTAAAGTTTACCGGGGAAGAAAGACGTAGGTTTACCTGGGGAAGAAAGCAGAAAAAGTTTACCTGAGGAAGAAAGACGTAAAGTTTACCTGAGGAAGAAAGCAGTAAAGTTTACCTGGGGAAGAAAGCAGTAAAGTTTACCTGAGGAAGAAAGACGTAAAGTTTACTGAGGAAGAAAGGCAGTAAAGTTTACCTGGAGGAAGAGTTGAGTTACCTGGGGAAGAAAGACGCAAGTTTACCTGAGGAAGAAAGCAGTAAAGTTTACCTGGGAAGAAAGACGTAAAGTTTACCGAGGAAAAAGGATAAAGATTACCTGGGGAAAACAAAAGAAAGAAGTAAAGTTATCGAGGAAAAAACGTAAAGTTTACCTGAGGAAGAAAGACGAAAGTTTACCTGAGGAAAAAGACGTAAAGTTTACCTGAGGAAGAAAGACGTAAAGTTACCGAGGAAGAAAGAAGAAAGTTTACCTGAGGAAGAAAGACAAGCTTACCTGAGGAAGAAAGAAGTAAAAGTTTACCTGAGGAAAAAGAAGTAAAGTTTACCAGGAAAAAAGACGTCAGGTTTACCTGAGGAAAAAACGTAAAGTTTACCTGAGAAGAAAGACGGTTTACCTGAGGAAAAAGACGTAGGTTACCTGAGGAAGAAAGACGTAGAGTTTACCTAAGGGAAGAAAAACTGATCAAGGTTACCTGAGGAAGAAAGACGTGAAGATTACCTGAGGAAAGAAAGACATAGGTTACCAAGAAAAAAAAGCAAAAAAGTTACCAAGGAAGAAAAGACATAAAGTTTACAGGGAAGAAAGACCAAAATTACAGGAAGAAAGACAAAGTTACCTAGGAAGAAGACATAAGTTTACCTGAGGAAGAAAAAGTGCAATTTACCTGAGAAAGAAAAATCAAAAAGTTACAAAGAAAAGACATAAAAGTTTACCTGGGGAAAAAAAGACATAAAGTTACCTGAGGAAGAAAGCAAAAAAGTTTACCTGAGGAAAACAAAGGCAAAAAGTTACCTGGGAAAAGCATAAAAAGTTACCGAGGAAAAAAGACTAAAAGATTACCTGAGGAAGAAAAAGACATAAAAGTTACCGAGGAAGAAAGCACTAAAGTTACCTGAGGAAAGAAAGACAATAAAGTTTACCTGAGGAAAGAAAGCAATAAAGTTTACCTGAGGAAAGACCTAAGGATTACCTGGGAAGAAATCATAAAGTTCACAAAAAACATAAAGGGAAGAAACAATAAAGAAATTACCTGAGGAAGAAAGACCACAATACAGGAAAGAAAGCAATAAAGTTACCTGAGGAAGAAAGAAGTAAAAGTTACCTAGGGAAGAAAGACATAAGATTACAAGGGAAGAAAGCAATCAGAATTACCTGAGGAAGAAAGCAATAAAGTTTACCCTAGGAAAAAAAGCAAAAGTTACAAGGGAAAGAAAAAAATAATAAAAAGTTACACAAGGAAGAAAAGACATAAATTTACCGAGGAAAAAAAGACATCAAAGTTCACTAAGGAAGAAAAACAGAGTTACCTGAGGAAAAAGCCATAGGATTACCAAGGAAGAAAAGACAGCAAAAGTTACACAAGGAAGAAGAAACGTAAAGTTTACCTGAGAAAAAAGACAAAGTTTACCTGAGAAGAAAAGAAGCAAAGTTTACCTAGGGAAAGAAAAAGACGTAAGAGCTTACCAAGGAAAAAAAACATAAAGTTTACCTGAGAAAAAAGCGTAAAGATTACCTGAAAGAAAGACATCATGCAAAGCTACCTGAGGAAAAGGCAATAAAGATTTACCCCAAGAAAGAAAGCAACATCAAGTTACCGAGGAAGAAAAAAAGACATCAAGTTACCCAAGGAAAAGAAAAGACGTAAAAAGTTACCTGAGGAAGAAAGACGTAAAGTTTACCCGAGGAAGAAAAAGACATAAAGTTTGCAGGGGAAGAAAGACATAAAGTTTACTGAGGAAGAAAAGACGTAAAGTTTACGGGAAGAAAAGACGTAAGAAAGTTTGCAGGGAAGAAAAGACATAGAAGTTTACGAGGAAGAAAGACATAAAAGTTTACCTGAGGAAGAAAAGACGTAAAAGTTTACCTGAGGAAGAAAGAAAGACGTAAAAAAGTTTACTAGGAAGAAAAAGGCATAAAAAAGTTTACCTGAGGAAGAAAGAACGCTAAAAGTTTACCCGAGGAAGAAAAGACGCAAAAGATTTACCCGAGGAAGAAAGACATAAAGTTTACCCGCAAGAAGAAGACATAAAGTTTACCTGAGGAAGAAAGACGTAAAGTTTACCCTGAGGAAGAAAAGACATAAAGTTTACCTGAGGAAGAATGTCGTAAAGTTTACGAGGAAAGACATAAAGTTTACCCGAGGAAGAAAGACATCTAAAGTTTACCGGGGGAAGAAAAACAAAAAAAGAAAGACATAAAGTTTACCTGAGAAGAAAGAAATAAAGTTTACCTGAGGAAGAAAGGCAAAAGTTGCAGGAAGAAAAGCACTAAAGTTTACCCGAGGAAGAAAAGACTCTAAAGTTTACGAGGAAGAAAAAGAATAAAGTTTACCTGAGGAAGAAAAAGACGTAAAGTTTACCTGAGGAAGAAAGGCAATAAAGTTTACCTGAGGAAAGAAAAAGTTACCGAGGAAAAGAAAGAAATAAAGTTTACGAGGAAAGCACAAGAGAAAAGACGTAAAAAGTTACGAGGAAGAAGAAAGACATAAAAGTACGAGGAAGTTTACCTGAGGAAGAAAAGACGTAAAGTTTACAGGAAAACAGTAAGTTTCCTGGGAAGAAAGACTAAAAGTTTACCTGGGAAGAAAGCAGTAAAGTTTCGGAGAAAGACATAAAGCTTACATGAGGAAAAGACGTAAAGTTTACCGAAGAAGAAAGACGTAAAGTTACCGAGGAAGAAAAGACCTCTAAAGTTTGGAAAACAGTAAAGTTTACCTGAAGACGTAAAGTTTACCTGAGGAAAGAAAAGCATAAGTTTACCAGGAAAGGCAAAACACAGGAAAAGAGCGTAAAGTTTACCCGAGGAAGAAAGACATAAAGTTTACCTGAGGAAGAAAGACATAAAGTTTACCTGGGGGAAGAAAGCATAGCTACCTGAGGAAGAAAAAGACGTAAAGTTTACCTGAGGAAAGAAAGACATAAAGTTTACCCGAGGAAAGAAATAAAGTTTACACTGGGAAGAAAGACATAAAGTTTACCTGGGGAAAGACGTAAAGTTTACCTGAGGAAGAAAGACAATAAAGTTTACCTGAGGAAGAAAGATCAGAAAGTTCCGGGGAAGAAAGACATAAAGTTTCAGGAAGAAAAGACAATTACCTGAGGAAGAAAGACATAAAGTTTACAGGGAAGAAAGACCTAAAGATTTACCTGAGGAAAGAAAAGAACCTCTAAAGTTTACCTGAGGAAGAAAGAGACATAAAGTTACCTGAGGAAAGAAAGACGTAAAATTTACCCGAGGGAAGAAAGACATAAAGTTTACCTGGGAGGAAGAAAGACGTAAAAGTTTACCTGAGAGAAAACATGCTTACCTGAGGAAGAAAGACTAAAGTTTACCTAGGGAAGAAAGACATAAAGTTTACAGGAAGAAAAGCAAAGCGATTTACGGGAAGAAAAAGACATAAGTTTACCTGAGGAAAAGACGTCGAAAGTTTCTGAGGAAGAAAAGACGTAAAGATTTACCTGAGGAAGAAAGAACTCGGAATTTACCTGAGGAAGAAAGACATAAAGTTTACCATGAGGAAGAAAAGACATAAAGATTTACCCGAGGAAGAAAAGACATCAAAGTTTACCAGGGAAGAAAAAGCGTCAAAGTTTACCTGGGAAGAAAGCATAAAGTTAAAATACGAGACGGAAGAAGACGTAAAGTTTACCGAGGAAAGAAAAGACATAAAGTTGCAAGGAAGAAGGGCGTAAAAGTTTACCGAGAAAGAAAGACAAAGTTTACAGGAAGAAGGACGTAAAACACCTGGGGAAGAAAGACATAAAGTTTACGAGGAAGAAAAGACGTAAAAAGTTTACGAGGAAAGAAAGACATAAAGTTTACGAGGAAGAGGCGTCTAAAAGTTTGGGGAAGAAAGAATCGAGTTTACCTGGGGAAGAAAGACGAAAGTTTACCTGAGGAAGAAAAGACGTAAACAAAAAAAACCTAAAGTTTTGAGGAAGAAAGACGTAAAATTTTACTGGGGAAGAAAAGACATAAGTTTACCTGAGAAGAAAGACATAAAGTTTACCGAGAAGAAGACATAAAAGTTTACCCGAGGAAAGACGTAAAGTTTACCGGAAGAAAAGACTAAAGTTTACCGAGGAAGAAAAGGCAGGATTTACCTGGGGAAGAAAAGACATAAAAGTTTACCCGAGGAAGAAAAAGACATAAAGTTTACCTGAGGAAAAAAAGACATGAAAGTTTACCCGAGGAAGAAAAGACAATAAAAGTTTACCCGAGGAAGAAGACATCGCAAAGTTTACCTGAGGAAGAAAAGACATAAAGTTTGAGGAAGAAAAGACGTAAAGTTTACCAAGGAAAAAAGACATAAAGTTTACCTGAGGAAGAAAGACTAAAGTTTACCTGAGGAAGAAAAGACATACAAAGTTTACCTGAGGAAGAAAGACATAAGTTTACCCGAGGAAGAAAGACATAAAGTTTACCTGAGGAAGAAAAAAAAGACGTAAAGTTGCGGAAAAAGACAAGGATTACCGAGGAAGAAAGACATAAAAAGTTTACGAGAAGGCATCATAAAGTTTGAGGAAGAAAAGACGTAAGTTACCCGGGGAAGAAAGACACTGAAGTTACGAGGAAGAAAGGACATAAATTTTACACCAGAGGAAGAAAGAACATAAAGTTTACCTGAGGAAAGACATAAAGTTTACGAGGAAGGAAAGACATCATAGGATTTACCTGGGAAGAAAGACATAAAGTTTACCTGAGGGTCGTAAAGTTTACCTGAGAAGAAAAGCATAAAGTTTACCTGAGGGAAGAAAGACATAAAGTTTACCCGAGGAAGAAAAGGAAAGTTTACCTGAGGAAAAAAGACAAAGTTTACCTGAGGAAGAAAGACATAAAGTTTCACTGGAGGAAGAAAAGACGTAAAGTTACCTGAGGAAGAAAGACGTAAAGTTACCTGGAAGAAAGACGTAAAGTCACTGAGGAAGAAAGACATAAAGTTTACACTGGAGGAAGGAAAGACATAAAGTTTACCCGAGGAAGAAAGACATAAAGTTTACCTGAGGAAGAAAGACGAAAGTTTACCTGAGGAAGAAAGATGCAAGTTTACCGAGGAAGAAAAAGACATAAAGTACAATTTGGAGAAGAAAGACATAAAGTTTACCGAGAGGAAGAAAGTATATAAGTTTACCTGGAGGAAGAAAGACGAAAGTTTACCTGAGGAAGAAAGACGTAAGTTTACCTGAGGAAGAAAGACGAAAGTTTACCTGAGGAAGAAAGACGTAAAGCCATTGAGGAAGAAAAGACATAAAGTTTACCTGAGGAAGAAAGATGTAAAGCATTGAGGAAGAAAGACGTAAAGTTTACCCGAGGAAGGAAAAGACGAATTCGAGGAAAAAGACAAACCGAGGAAGAAAGAAGAAAGCTACTCCGAGGAAGAAAAGACGAAAGTTTACCGTGGAAGAAAGACATAAAGTTTACCAGAGGAAGAAAGGACATCAAAGTTTACCCGAGGAAGAAAGACGAAAGCTACCCAGGAAGAAAGATAAAGTTTACCCGAGGAAGAAGGAGCATAAAGCTATTCCCGAGGAAGAAAGACATAAAGTTTACCTGAGGAAGAAAGATAAAGTCGACCTGGGAAGAAAGGTAAAGTTTACCTGAGGAAGAAAAGACATAAAGTTTACCTGAGGAAGAAAAGACGAAAGTTTACCTGAGGAAGAGACATAAAGTTAACAAAAAAGACGTAAAGACCAAAAAAGAAATAAAGTTTACCTGAGGAAGAAAGACCAAATAACTGAGGAAGAAAGACGTAAAGTTTACCAGAGGAAGAATGTCGTAAAGTTTACCCGGGGGAAGAAAGACATAAAGTTTACCTGAGGAAGAAGGTCGTAAAGTTTACCCGGGGGAAGAAAGACATAAAGTTTACCTGAGGAAGAAGGTCGTAAAGTTTACCCGGGGGGAAGAAAGACATAAAGTTTACCTGAGGAAGAAGGTCGTAAAGTTTACCCGGGGGAAGAAAGACATAAAGTTTACCTGAGGAAGAAGGTCGTAAAGTTTACCAAAGGAAAAAAAGAAGTAAAGTTTACCTGAGGAAGAAGGGTCGTAAAGTTTACCCGGGGGAAGAAAGACATAAAGTTTACCTGAGGAAGAAGGTCGTAAAGTTTACCCGGGGGAAGAAAGACATAAAGTTTACCTGAGGAAGAACGTCGTAAAGTTTACCAAAGGAAAAAAAGAAGTAAAGTTTACCTGAGGAAGAAGGGTCGTAAAGTTTACCCGGGGGAAGAAAGACATAAAGTTTACCCTGAGGAAGAAGGGGGTCGTAAAGTTTACCTGGGGGAAGAAAAGACATAAAGTTTACCAGAGGAAGAATGTCGTAAAGTTTACCCGGGGGAAGAAAGACATAAAGTTTACCTGAGGAAGAAGGGTCGTAAAGTTTACCCGGGGGAAGAAAGACATAAAGTTTACCAGAGGAAGAAGGTCGTAAAGTTTACCTGAGGAAGAAGGTCGTAAAGTTTACCCGGGGGAAGAAAGACATAAAGTTTACCTGAGGAAGAAGGGTCGTAAAGTTTACCCGGGGGAAGAAAGACATAAAGTTTACCAGAGGAAGAATGTCGTAAAGTTTACCCGGGGGAAGAAAGACATAAAGTTTACCTGAGGAAGAACGTCGTAAAGTTTACCCGGGGGAAGAAAGACATAAAGTTAACCTGAGGAAGAATGTCGTAAAGTTTACCAAAGGAAAAAAAGAAGTAAAGTTTACCTGAGGAAGAAAGACGTAAACTTTACCTGAGTGTAATGATTGTTTATCAAACCACAGCTTACAGCCCAGAGAATTACAACACATACGCCTGTATAACAGTAAGTAGGTGCCTCGTGGTGACCCGCGTACCAGGTTGACACACCCTACAGAGGGCGGGGCCACAGAGTACTTAAGTTAACCATGCTATATAACGGTGTTAAGGAAACCACACCTTGCCAAGACACATCCGGGCGGTAATAATTAGGAAGCACTATTGACCTGCGACATGACCACACCTGGGCAAACAGCTGTCCAGACCTGACCCAAGGGAGGTCAAGTTCACAAGGGAACCAGAATTCTCACCGCCGCTCGATCAGCTGGCGTCATGACCTTGTTAATTCAAGGACCCGCTAATCAGCCAGCACCCTTGTTACCCGACCCAACAACTCGGTCAAGACACACCCAGTTCAGTAGGAGAGGTCATCTGCCGACTCTTCCTCCAATATATAGGGGCTGTAGCTCCTCTCACTAGAGGGAGTCTTTTAACCGAGGAGGGCCAGCAACGACGCCCCCAGTCCCGTTCATCAAAGAAGTTCCGTCACTAAGGGCAACGAGGTCTCTGCCGGGTCCATCGACAGAGTGCTGTCGACTCAACGCGTAACAGTAAGTGCTGGCTGTGTAGACTGTAGAAGTGCAGTGATCCCGAACCTCCCCAACGATCGACTTAGTGAAGTGCCCATTCTACTTGCGAGGTTATACGAGAATACCATAGTCTATCATACACTGTGTACGAACCCCCCATTAATTCCCCCTATGAACTAGTAAAACAAGCTGTAACGCGCATTGGTGTGTTATATACTAGCCTCAGTTTGAGCGACTGAGCGACTGACTGTTAACATGTACAGTGTCATCCCCACACCCTCCAGGCACGCTACCTACTTCCCTCACTATTCGACTCCTTCCTTACCTCTTCATATGAGTTTTTGTCTCATTATAAGGGTAAGAAAGACGTAAAGTTTACCTAAGGAAAAAAGAAGTAAAGTTTATCTGAGGAAGAAGATCGTCAAGTTTACCTGGGGAAGAAAGACGTAAAGTTTACCTGGGGAAGAAAGACGTAAAGTTTACCTGAAGAATGAAAGACCTTTTAACGCTTTTTACACAACTTTTTCCAGACATTTTTATATATTTATAAAAACAAAATCATTTCTTTTTTACATTTTTTTTACCTGGAGGTTGTGTTGAAACTTGGCTGAGAGAAACAAACTTTTTCAATTTTGTATTTTTCTTGTGAACAAAACCCTGAATAATGTTGGCCTTGTGAGCCGCTTTGGCCCTGCTGATGGTAGGTCAAGTTAGGTTAGGGCAGGGTAAGTTTGGTTAGGTTAGGTTAGGTTAGGTTAGGTTAGGTTAGGTTAAGGAGGTTAAGGTAGGTTAAGGTATTATAGGCTTGAAGTAAGGTTAGGTTTGGTTAGGTTAGGTTAAGGAGGTTAAGGTAGTATAGGCTTGAAGTAAGGTTAGGTTAGGTTAGGTTAGGTTAAGGAGGTTAAGGTAGGTTAAGGTATTATAGGCTTGAAGTAAGGTTAGGTTAGGTTAGGTTAAGGAGGTTAAGGTAGGTTAAGGTAGTATAGGCTTGAAGTAAGGTTAGGTTAGGTTAGGTTAAGGAGGTTAAGGTAGGTTAAGGTAGTGCAGGCTTGAAGTAAGGTTAGGTTATGCCCCAGTAATAACCCTTCCCAAGTTCTCAAAATAAATTAAACAATAACGTAAACATTTGTCTTCCCTGATGTGTTAGTCTAGTGTATGACATCATCACAACATTGTCTAACGTAAAGGAATGGACCAATCATGTTGCTCCCCGCCACAAGAACAACCGCTGCCATGACAACCCAAGTGGATACCTCCCTAATTGTGGATTTGTATTCTGGCAACACTCTCTACACTGTGGGCTATTGTGGTTGATACTCTGTTGTGTTTGTGTGTAGTGATCATGTCTGTGTGTATCCGTTTGTCTGTATGTATAGTTGCTGTGTGTGTGTGTGTGTCTGTATGTCTTTATGTATAGAGAATGTACGATGTATGTATAGAGGATGTCTTTGTATGTCTGTATTTATAAAAGACAATAATTATTCCCCTGTGTCTATGTCAGTATGCAGAGAAGATAACTGTATTTGTCTGCATATAAACAAACTAACGTAGTAGCATGTAAACAAACAATTTGGCGCGCAACTTAACGATAAACATAACATAAAAAAGCGCGGGAACTTGTTAGTGAGGCGAGACGCTAAAATTCCACTTTAATTATTATGAAAAATTATTATGTGAAGAAAAATACGAAGCGTTAAATATAATGTGACTAATTATTATTTTTAAAGTTATAAAAAACAGCTAAAAATTTATAGTATACTGATGAAAAGTAGATAGATAGATAGATAGATAGATAGATAGATAGATAGATAGATAAGAGTTAACACACACTAAGGTAAAGTTTATAACAATATTGCGTTTCATGAAGGAACAGTGACACTCGCTGTTGGTCACCCAGGGTAGTGTTATTATACTGGGGGTGTGTGTCAGATGTCAGTAATATGTCAGGTGTCAGAAGTGAGTCAGGTGTAAAAAGTGTCAGGTGTCAGGAGTGTGTTTCAGATGTCAGTAATATGTCAGGTGTCAGAAGTGAGTCAGGTGTCAGAAGTGTGTCAGGTGTAAAAAGTGTCAGGTGTCAGGAGCGTGTTTCAGGTGTCAAAATTGTGTCAGGTGTCAGAAGTGAGTCAGGTGTAAGAAGTGTGTCAAGTGTCAGGAGTGTGTTTCAGGTGTCAGAAGTAGTGTGTCAGGTGTCAGAAGTAAAAGGCCGGGCGCCAGAACGCGGGGCCAGGCGTGCCAGAAGTAGTGTATTGTGTTGTCAGGAGTGTGTTTCAGGTGTCAGAAGTAGTGTGTCAGGTGTCAGAAGTGAAAGTGTCAGGCGCCAGAAGTAGTGTGTCAGGTGTCAGAAGTAGTGCGTCAGGCGCCAGAAGTGTGTCAGGTGGCAGAAGTAGTGCGTCAGGCGCAGGAAGTAGTGTGTCAGGTATCAGAAGTAGTGCGTCAGGCGCCAAAAGTAGTGCGTCAGGCGCCAGAAGTAGTGCGTCAGGCGCCAGAAGTAGTGTGTCAGGCGCCAGAAGTAGTGTGTCAGGTGTCAGAAGTAGTGTGTCAGGTGGCAGAAGTAGTGCGTCAGGCGCCAGAACTAGTGCGTCAGGCGCCAGAAGTTGCCGGCACAGAAGTAGTGCGTCAGGCGCTGTAGTAGTGCGTCAGGCTTTCAGCGTAGTGTGTCAGGTATCGTAGCGAAAAAGTCAGGCGCCAGAAGCTGGCCGGCGGCAGAAGTAGTGCAGTCAGGTGCCAGCGGTGCGTCGAAGTGCCAGGGGGAAGTAGTGCGCCAGGCGCCAGAAGTAGTGCGTCAGGTATCAGAAGTAGTGAGTCAGGTGTCAGAAGTGTGTCAGGTGTCAGAAGTGTGTCAGGTGTGTGGACAGGTAGAGCAGTGTTCCACCCCTTGTATAACTCTGGTGAATCATTTACTCTTATCACTGACACTCACCGGGACCAACTGCTGCCCAGGTAATATTGACGCTCTGTACAGTAATAATAATAATAATAATAATAATAATAATAATAATAATAATAATAATAATGATAATAATAATAATAATAATAATGATAAAAATAATGATAAAATTAATAATAATAATAATAATAATAATAATAAAAATAATGATAATAATAAAAATAATAATAATAATAATAATAATAATAATAATAATAATAGTAATAATAATAATAATAATAATAATAATAATAATAATAATAATAATAATAAGAACATTAGCTTTATGGTTTAACACAGAAATATTTGTGCGTCCAATATTGTGTTTCCAACTCGAGTTATGTGAACCTTCTGTGTTGTGCTCTGGATTCGTTCACTGGCTCGTTCATGGATTCGTTCACTGGCTCGTTCATGGATTCGTTCACTGGTTCGTTCGTAGATTCGTTCACTGGTCCGTTCGGGGTTTCGTTTACTGGTCCATTTGTGATTTTGTTCACTGGTACGTTCGTGGTTTCGTTCACTGGTCCGTTCGTGGTTTCGTTCGCTGGTTCGTTGATGCTCGTTCATGATTTAAGTCGTGTGATATTTTATGTCAAGCAGTTCATAATTCTCTCTCTCTCTCTCTCTCTCTCTCTCTCTCTCTCTCTCTCTCTCTCTCTCACCGTCACCGGGCATCACAACACAGCCGTCACCATCGTCACAATAGCTGACAGAGACTGACACTTACTCAACTGTTTAATCGTCAGTCATAATAATAACACTCAACAGTTAGCTGACAACTTCTCTGGAATATCCAACTGATAGCCATTAACTTCTCTGGAATATCCAACTGATAGCCATTAACTTCTCTGGAATATCCAACTGATAGCCATTAACTTCTCTGGAATATCCAATTGGTAGCCATATTTATATACACGATTATATTATCCTTCTATACATTATACACTTACAGTATACTTGTATCTGTGTATGTATATGTCTTTCTGTGTGTACGTTTATATATGTACGTTTATATATGTTTACAGTATGTATGGATTTTTGAATATCTGTCCTGTCTATGTGTGGATGTATGAATATCTCTATGTCTGTCTGTATGTATCTTTAATGTATGTATATTTCTATGTGTCTGTCTGTCTGTCTGTCTGTCTGTCTGTCTATCTGTCTGTCTGTCTATCTGTTATCAGACCGTGGGAAAAATAATAAAATAACATTACATTTCGTGAGCTTTACAAATCATGAAACTTTTATCGCACATAAACCTTCCATACGTGTTACACAGTCCACACACCTTCCTACACACAGTCAGTTTTACACAGTCCACACACCTCCCTACACACAGTCAGTTTTACACAGTCCACACACCTCCCTACACACAGTCAGTTTTACACAGTCCACACACACCTTCCTACACACAGTCAGTTTTACACAGTCCACACACCTCCCTACACACAGTCAGTTTTACACAGTCCACACACCTCCCTACACACAGTCAGTTTTACACAGTCCACACACCTCCCTACACACTGTCAGTTGTTTTAGTACAGGCAAGAGTCTGAGTGAGTGGCAGACTTAAACTGTAATGCTGTCAGAGTTTTGGTCAGATAGTGTCAGTCTCTCCTGATTTGACTGATGGAGATTATTTTTTTCCTGTTCCATCCCCACCATTATCAGTCACCTCCTCCTCAACCTCCCCCACCACCACCACCCCTCACACCCCCACCCATCATCCCCTCTTTCACTCCCTCTAAAAACCAACACAATCAATCTCTTTATCCCACAACAAAACTCCCCTCCCCCATCACCCTCCTCATCACCCTCCACCCATCACCCTCCACCCATCACCCTCCCCATCACCTCCCCATCACCCCTCCCCTCATCACCCCTCCCATCACCCTCCCCCCTCCCCATCACCCTCCCCCCATCGCCCTCCCCATCACCCTCCCCCATCACCTCCCCCCATCACCTCCCCTCATCACCCCTCCCCCTCCCCCTCACCCCCTCCCCTCTGAGCCTTGATTGGTCGTCGGCAGGTAAAAACACCAAAGTAGACTGACAGATTCATTTAGCGCCACAAAAACTACATACACAGCTGAGATGAGACATCGTATGAAACAAGATCACTGTCTTGTGTGTGTGTGTGTGTGTGTGTGTGTGTGTGTGTGTGTGTGTGTGTGTGTGTGTGTGTGTGTGTTACTGGTGAAAGCACAGCTAAGTAGTTACTGAACGACCTACTTTGATTGTTAGTGGTGTGGTTGTGATGGTTGTTAGTGGATTGTGATGGTGGTTAGTGATAGTTGTAGTGGTTGTGATGGTTGTTAGTGGTTGTGATGATGGTTGCTAGTGGTTGTGATGGTGGTTAGTGATGGTTGTTGTGATGGTTGTTAGTGGTTGTGATGGTGGTTGTGATGGTTGTTAGTGGTGTGATGGTTGTTGTGATGGTTGTTAGTAGTTGTGATGGTTGTTGTGATGGTTGTTAGTAGTTGTGATGGTTGTTGTGATGGTTGTTAGTAGTTGTGATGGTTGTTGTGATGGTTGTTAGTGGTTGTGATGCTGGTTGTGATGGTTGTTGTGATGGTTGTTGTGATGGTTGTTATCGCCACTAACCCGTGACTCTCTCCCCCACAGATGGCAGAGCTCTCACAGTTCAGGCGAGCAAAGCTTCTCCACGTCTTCAACACCTTCTTCGGTGAGTCTTTGTTTCTGGTTATAGTGCAATAGGTGTTACCCTTATCCTCCTGCCTACATGTTCCTCCCTTTCCTTCCTCTCCCCTTTCCCTCCCACCCCTTTTCCTTCCCTCCCACCCTCCTTCCCCCTTTCCTTCCTCCCACCCCCCCTTTCCTTCGATCTTCCCCTCTCCGTTCTGTGACCTTTCCTTACCTTCCTCCATCCTTCGCCCTCTCCCTCACCTCTCTCTCCCACTCTCTCCTTAAACCTTACCTTCCCATCCTCTTCACTGCCCCCTCTCCTTCCCCCCCTCTCTCCACCCCCTCCTCCTCCCCCTCTCCTTCCTCTTTGAATTATAGAAGCCAAATTAAGGTTAATAGATGGCATAATTAATAGGCCTATGGTATAGTTGTTCAGAGATAATTACAGTTTGTTTGTACTTAATATGAGTCTGGTGTACCAACCCAGCCTAACCTAACCTAACCCAACTAACCTAACCCAACCTAACCTAACGTAACCCAACCTAACCTAACCTAACCTAACCCAACCTAACCCAACGTAACCTAACCTAACCTAACCTAACAACCTAACCTAACCTAACCTAACCTAACATAACCCAACCTAACCTAACCTAACCTAACTTATACCAATACAAACACAAAATCCAAGAAAACACACACAAACACAACAAAAATAAGATACATTTCACCATTCCAACACACACAAACACACACAAACACAACAAAATTAAATACATTTCACCATTCCAGCACACACACACACACACAAACACACACAAACACAACAAAAATTAATACATTTCACCATTCCAACACACACCACACACAAACACACAAACACAACAAAAATAAGATACATTTCACCATTCAGCACACACACACACACACAAAACACACACAAAAAAATAAGATACATTTCACCATTCCAGACACACACACACAAACACACACAAACACAACAAAAATAAGATACATTTCACCATTCCAGCACACACACACACACACACAAACACACACATACCAGCCACCAATATTGCCTCTCCTCATATACCACTCATCTTAACAATTCCTACAATGTTTTACTGAAGCCGCTCACACATATATTTTAATTACGATTTAGGTCATAGTTTCGTGTTTTTTTTTAACTATTTTTTGTTATGTGGGGTGAGGCTGAATTGCTGCTGAAAATGAAATGAATTAAAAAAAAGACTAAATAGATATAAACGCACAGACACACACACAGAGAGATAAAGAGATAGGAAGATAGAGATAAAATTAACAGTAACTCGTTCAGCCAGAGATAACACCCACACACACACACACCCCATCATTGTGAACCAAACATTAGGGTTATCAGTAAACATTAAATACTAACAATATGTACCAAACATCAAAGTGACGCTCATTATTCTTTACAAAGGTATTATACAGTTTAATTACAGCTTCAGGTAAACATTTATTAAGTTTGGATGTTTGAGAATTTATTTAACGTTTTGATAACAGGAGGAAGTTATTCAATAGTGAGGAAATGATAACACCAGTAGACATAGTTGAAGAACACACACACACACACACACACACACACACACACACACACACACACACACACACACACACACACACACACACACACACACACACACACACACACACACACACACACACACACACACACACACACACACACACACACACACACACACACACACACACACACACACACACACACATACACACTGGACTATTATAAACTGGAACATAACAGGGCGATAATATATGAATAATTCAGTAAATAGTACAAACAACAACAACAACCAGAGTCAGAAGGTTGTAATAACACTACAACAACAAGAGTTATAAGTTTGTAATAACACTACAACAACAACAACAACAAGAGTCAGAAGGTTGTAATAACACTACAACAACAAGAGTTATAAGTTTGTAATAACACACAACAACAACAACAAAACCAGAGTCAGAAGGTTGTAATAACACTACAACAACAACAAGAGTTATAAGTTTGTAATAACACTACAACAACAACAACAAGAGTCAGAAGGTTGTAATAACACTACAACAAAACAAGAGTTAGAAGGTTGTAATAACACTACAACAACAACAACAAAAAGAGTCAGAAGGTTGTAATAACTACAACAACAAGAGTCAGAAGGTTGTAATAACACTACAACAAACAACAACAAGAGTCAGAAGGTTGTAATAACACCACAACAACAACAAAGAGTTAGAAGGTTGTATAACAAATAACAACAACAACAACAAGATACAAGAAGGTTGTAATAACAAATACAACAACAACAACAAGAGTCAGAAGGTTGTAATAACACTACAACAACAACAACAACAAGAGTCAGAAGGTTGTAACACAACAACAACAACAACAAGATACAGAAGGTTGTAATAACACAACAACAACAACAACAACAAGAGTCAGAAGGTTGTAATAACACCACAACAACAAAAACAAGAGTTAGAAGGTTGTAATAACACTACAACAACAACAACAAGAGTCAGGAAGGTTGTAATAACACTACAACAACAAATAACAATAAGATACAGAAGGTTGTAATAACACTACAACAACAACAAATAAGAGTCAGAAGGTTGTAATAACACTACAAAAACAACAAAGAGTTAGAAGGTTGTAAACACTACAACAACAACAACAAGAGTCAGAAGGTTGTATAACACTACAACAAAACAAAGAGTTATAAGGTTGTAATAACACTACAACAACAACAACAAGAGTTAGAAGGTTGTAATAACACTACAACAACAAAAAAGACATAAGTTTGTAATAACACAACAACAACAACAACAACAAGAGTCAGAAGGTTGTAATACTACAACAAACAACAAGAGTCAGAAGGTTGTAATAACACTACAATAACAACAACAAGAGTCAAGGTTGTACAATACAACAACAAATAACAACAACAAAAACAGAAGGTTGTAACACAACAACAACAAAGAGTCAGAAGGTTGTAAACAACAACAACAATAAAACAACAATAAGAGTCAGAAGTTTGTAATAACACTACAACAACAACAATAAGAGTCAGAAGGTTGTAATAACACAACAACAACAACACTGATAAGGTGTAATAACACAACAACAACAAAACAACAAGAGTCAGAAGGTTGTAATAACACTACAACAACAACAACAAGAGTCAGAAGGTTGTAATAACACTACAACAACAACAACAAGATACAGAAGGTTGTAATAACACTACAATAACAACAGCAAGAGTTAGAAGGTTGTAATAACACAACAACAACAACAAGAGTCAGAAGGTTGTAAACACAACAAACAACAACAACAAGATACAGAAGGTTGTAATAACACTACAACAACAAAACAACAAGAGTCAGAAGGTTGTAATACTACAATAACAACAACAAGAGTCAGAAGGTTGTAATAACACAACAACAAACAACAACAAGAGTCAGAAGGATGTAATAACACACAACAACAACAACAACAAGAGTCAGAAGGTTGTAATAACACAACAACAACAACAACACAAGATACAGAAGGTTGTAATACAACAACAACAACAACAACAAGAGTCAGAAGGTTGGAAATAACACTACAACAACAACAACAAGAGTCAGAAGGTTGTAATAACACTACAACAACAACAACAAGATAGAAGGTTGTAATAACACTACAATAACAACAAAAGAGTTAGAAGGTTGTAATAACACTACAACAACAACAACAAGAGTCAGAAGGTTGTAATAACACAAACAACAACAACAACAAGAGACAGAAGGTTGTAATAACACAACAACAAATAACAACAAAAGACAGAAGGTTGTAATAACACTACAAACAACAACAACAAGAGTCAGAAGGTTGTAATAACACTACAAAATAAAAAACAAGAGAGTCAGAAGGTTGTAATAACACAACAAAAACAAACAACAACAAGATACAGAAGGTTGTAATAACACAACAACAACAACAACAACAAGAGTCAGAAGGTTGTAATAACACTACAACAACAAGAGTCAGAAGGTTGTAATAACACAACAACAACAACAACAACAAGATACAGAAGGTTGTAATAACACTACAACAACAAACAGAAGAGTTAGAAGGTTGTAATAACACTACAACAACAACAACAAGAGTCAGAAGGTTGTAATAACACAACAACAAACAACAACAAGAGTGAGAAGGTTGTAATAACACTACAACAACAAACAGCAAGAGTTAGAAGGTTGTAATAACACTACAACAACAACAACAAGAGTCAGAAGGTTGTAATAACACAACAACAACAAAAATAAAGAGTGAGAAGGTTGTACACAACAACAAAACAACAAGAGTGAGAAGGTTGTAATAACACAACAACAAACAACAACAAGATACAGAAGGTGTAATAACACTACAAACAACAACAACAAGAGACAGAAGGTTGTAATAACACAAAACAACAACAAACAAGAGGAGAAGGTTGTATAACACTCAACAACAACAACCAGAGTCAGAAGGGTTGTAATACACTACAACAACAACAACAAGAGTCAGAAGGTTGTAATAACACTACAACAACAACATCAAGAGTCAGAAGGTTGTAATAACACTACAACAACAACAACAAGAGTCAGAAGGTTGTAATACTACAACAACAAACAACAAGAGTCAGAAGGTTGTAATAACACTACAAACAACAACAACAAGAGTCAGAAGGTTGTAATAACACAACAACAACAACAAAAAGATACAGAAGGTTGTAATAACACTACAACAACAACAAACAAGAGTGAGAAGGTTGTAATAACACTACAACAAAAACAACAACAAGAGTCAGAAGGTTGTAATAACACTACAAAACAACAATAACAAGAGTCAGAAGGTTGTAATAACACTACAACAACAACAACAAGAGTCAGAAGGTTGTAATAACACTACAACAACAACAACAACAAGAGTCAGAAGGTTGTAATAACACTACAACAACAACAACAAGAGTCTGAAGGTTTTAATAACACTACAACAACAACAACAAGAGTCAGACGGTTGTAATAACACTACAACAACAACAACAAGAGTTAGAAGGTTGTAATAACACTACAACAACAACAACAAAAGAGTCAGAAGGTTGTATAACACTACAACAACAACAAGAGCAGAAGGTTGTATAACACTACAACAACAACAAGAGTCAGAAGGTTGTAATAACACTACAACAACAACAAACAAGAGTCAGAAGGTTGTTAACACAAACAACAATAATAACGTGTGGTGTTAAGAACTTAGGAGGCGGTTCATTGACGACTGCCCATTAAATATGCAAATTTTACAACACGAAAATGGTTTTACGTGAGATTGAAGGTGGGAGGAGTGTGAGAGTGTGAGAGAGTGAGGTGTGAGAGAGTGAGGGGTGTGGAGAGGGAGGGTGTGGGAGAATGTGAGAGTGAGGGGTGTGGAGAGAGAGTGAGAGGGGGAGAGGAGGTGAGTGTGTGGAGAGAGTGTGGAGAGTGAGGGGAGAGAGTGTGGAGAGTGAGAGAGTGAGAGTGAGGGGTGTGAGAGTGAGAGGTGTGAGAGGAGAGTGTGTGTGGGAGAGTGAGAGTGGGGTGGAGGGAGGTGAGGTGTGAGAGGTGGAGGAGGAGAGTGTGGAGGAGAGGGGGGTGTGAGAGGAGGTGGAGAGTGAGGGTGGGAGGTGTGGAGAGAGTGAGAGTTAGGGGTGGAGAGGAGAGTGAGGTGTGAGAGTGAGAGGAGGTGAGAGTGAGAGTGAGCGTGTGGGAGAGGAGGTGGTGAGTGTGGAGGAGAGGAGAGGTGTGGAGAGTGACAGTGGGGGTGGATAGTGAGGGGTGAGTGTGTGAGAGTGTGTGTGAGTGAGTGTGTGGAGAGGAGGAGAGTGAGAGTGTGTGGAGAGAGTGAGAGGGGGGTGTAGGAGGGTGTGAGAGGGAGAGTGAGAGGAGAGTGGGGGGTGGATAGTGAGGGTGAGTGTGGGAGAGTGAGAGGTGATAGGGAGAGGGGGGTGGGAGAGGAGGGTGTGAGAGGAGGGTGAGGGGTGAGAGAGTGAGAGTTAGGGTGTGAGAGGAGAGGGGGGTGTGGAAGTGAGGGAGGGGGTGTGAGAGGAGAGTGAGTGTGTGAGAGAGGTAGGAGAGGTGTGTGAGGAGGTGAGGAGGAGAGGTGTGTGAGAGGAGAGTGTGGAGGGAGGGGTGAGTGTGTGGAGAGAGGTGAGGTGTGTGATAGTGGGAGGGGGTGGAGAGTGAGGTGTGGGAGAGTGAGGGTGAGGTGAGAGAGGAGTTAGGGGTGTGAGAGTGAGAGGGGGTGTGGATAGTGAGGTGTGAGAGTGAGAGTGAGCGTGTGGAGAGAGTGTGAGAGGAGAGTGTGTGAGAGAGTGGAGAGTGAGGTGTGAGAGTGGAGAGAGGGGTGTGGAGAGTGAGTGGGAGAGTGAGGGGTGAGTGTGTGAGAGTGTGGGGAGAGAGAGTGTGTGTGAGGGGAGAGTGAGAGAGGAGAGGAGGGTGGGAGAGTGAGGAGGAGGTAGGAGGAGAGTGTGAGAGGAGGGTGAGGTGTGTGAGAGGTGGAGAGTGGGAGAGGTGTGAGAGAGGAGAGTGGGGGTGGGAGGAGGGAGGGTGAGTGAGGAGGGGTGAGAGTGTGAGGTGTGGAGGTGGGGTGTGATAGTGAGGTGGGAGAGTGTGAGTGAGAGTGTGTGGGAGAGAGGTGAGGTGTGAGGAGAGGGAGGGGTGTGGGAGTGTGAGGTGGGGGGGGGAGAGGAGGGGTGAGAGAGGGTGGGAGGTGTGAGAGGGGGAGGGAGAGAGGAGGAGGGTGGAAGGTGAGAGGGGGGGTGGATTGTGGAGTGAGAGGAGGGGTGTGGGAGAGTGTGTGAGAGTGAGAGGTGAGGGAGGTGTGGAGAGTGAGAGGAGGGTGTGAGAGTGAGAGGGGGGTGTGATTGGAGGAGAGGAGGGTGTGAGAGTGGGGGGGAGTGTGGGGGAGAGGAGAGTGAGAGGGAGGGGAGAGGAGAGGGGGATGTGGGATTAGGAGTGAGAGTGAGGGGTGTGAGAGGTGAGAGGAGAGTGTGGAGAGGAGGAGTGTGAGAGTGAGAGTGTGGAGAGGAGAGGGAGTGTGTAAGAGGAAAGTGAGGGGGGTGTGGGGAGAGTGAGGGGTGTGAGAGTGGGGGTGGGAGGGTGTGAGAGTGGGAGGGAGTGTGTGAGTGGTGAGAGTGAGTGTGGGGGGGTGTGAGGTGGGGGTGAGTGTGTGAGAGAGTGAGAGTGAGAGAGGAGGAGGTGGAGAGTGAGTGGGAGAGGGAGAGGTGAGAGTGGGGTGAGGGGAGAGGAGAGGGAGAGGAGAGTGTGAGAGTGTGTGGAGAGTGAGAGGTGTGAGAGTGGAGGGTGACATTGAGGGTGAGTGTGTGAGGGGTGGAGAGTGAAAATGAAGGAGAGAGTGTGTGAGAGTGAGAGTGTTTGTGAGAGTGAAGGTGAGAGTGTGAGTCAGAGTGAGAGAGTGTGTGAAAATAGTAACTGTGTGTATGTATGTATGTACAGTATGTATATATGTATGTATGCATGTATGTATGTATGCATGTATGTATGTATGCATGTATGTACAGTATGTATGTATGTAATGAGCTGAACACAATGGTCTTCAACACATTATATGGTACATTAAACTCAACCATTATCGAGTGTCTTGTGATGTGTGTCCAGCATACTGGATGTTGAGTGCGTTGGCCAAATGTTGAGTGCGTTGGCCAAATGTTGAGTGTGTTATTATATGTTGAGTGCGTTGCTCATATGTTGAGTGTGTTACATATGTTGGGTGCCATATGTTGAGTGTGTTGGCCATATGTTGAGTGTGTTGGTTATGTTGAGTGCGTTACCATGTTGAGTGGTCTTATGTTGAGTCGGTACCATATGTTGAGTGTGTTGCCATATGTTGCGTGCTGGCCACATGTTGAGTGTGTTGGTCTTATGCTGAGCCTGCGTTGAGTGTGTTGGTCTTATGTTGAGTGCGTTGCCACATGTTGAGTGTGTTGGCCATATGTTGAGTGTGCTATATGTCGAGCGTGTTACCATATGTGAGTGTGTTCATATGTTGTGTGTTACCATATGTTGAGTGTGTTATATATGTCGAGTGTTGGCTATATGTTGTGTGTTGGTCTTATGTTGAGGTTACCATATGTTGAGTGTACTAATTGGTTCATGTTGAGTGCGTTGCCATATGTTGAGTGTGTTGGTCTTATGTTGATGCCTATGTTGAGGTGTTACCATATGTTGAGCGGGCCATATGTTGAGTGTGTTGCCATATGTTGCGTGTTGCCATATGTTGAGTGTGTTGATATATGTTGAGTGTACATAAGTTGGATATATGTTGAGTGTGGCATATGTTGGGTGTGTTGGCCACATGTTGTGCGTTCATATGTTGAGTGCGTTGGCCATGTTGAGTGTGTACCATATGTTGAGTGTGTGCTATATGTTGAGTGCGTTGGCCATATGTTGAGTGTGTTACCATATGTTGAGTGTGTTATCATATGTTGAGTGTTCTATATGTTGAGTGTTGGCTATATGTTGAGTGTGTTGGCCATATGTTGAGTGCGTTGGCCATATGTTGCGTGTTGGTTATATGTTGAGTGTTGGCTATATGTTGAGTGTGTTACTATATGTTGAGTGCGTTAATATATGTTGAGTGTGTTACCATATGTTGAGTGCGTAAATATATGTTGGTGTGTTACCATATGTTGAGTATGTTGGCCATATGTTGAGTACGTTACTATATGTTGAGCAAGTGCCAATACATGTTGAGTGTGTTACCATATGCCGACTGATCTGATCATCACTACCACAACTAAAATCATTACCACAAATTACAACCGTCACCACAACCACAAATTGTTATTTAACCACAATAACGTTATTCAAACCATGTCAGTCACTACAAATCACAACCGTCATTTAACCACAACCGTCATTATATCCAAACTGTCACCACAACGACACTGTTACTTAAGCAATAAACCGTTACTACACCATAACGTCAACTTAACCAAACCGTTGTTCACAATTACACCGTCACTACAATGATACTGTTAAGCCACAACCATACCGTTACTTAACCACAACTGTTATTTAATACCATACTGTCACTATAAGCCACCAAGTCACTTATAATGATTACTGTTACTACCATACTGTTACTACACCATACTGCCATAACCACACCTGTTACTATAACGACAAATTGTCTTCACAACGTTACTCAACCACAATTGTCACCAAATGACAAATAATCATTACAAATCACAAACTGTTACTAACCAAACTGTCATACTGTTACCACACCAAAACACACAACTACAAACTGTCACCACAAGAGGCAGTAAAGGTAAGCAGGGTAAGTGTGTGTGTGTGTGTGTGTGTGTGTGTGTACATATTTTGGAGATGATATTCAAGAGCATATACAGTGTTAAAATATTTGTTCTGGCAGGCTATATATACCATCATGTCGAGGCTTATAACACACTGCCTTCACATATATTTACCTGATTCACTAAGTAAAAGTAATTATACCCTGTGGTCTTATATATTATTGTATTATACCAGGTGGTCTTATATATTATGTAATTATACTCCCGTGGTCTTATATATTATGTAATTATACCCCGTGGTCTTATATATTATGTAATTATACTCCCTGTGGTCTTATATATTATGTAATTATACCTGTTGTCTTATATATTATGTAATTATACTCCGTGTCTTATATATTATGTAATTATACTCCCGTGGTCTTATATATTATGTATTATACTCCCGTGGTCTTATATATTATGTATTATACTTCGTGGTTTTATATATTATGTATTATACTCTCTGTTGTCTTATATATTATGTAATTATACTTCCCGTGGTCTTATATTATGTAATTATATCCGTGGTCTTATATATTATGTACTATACCCGTGGTATATATTATGAATTATCTCGTGGTCTTATATATTATGTAATTATACCCCGTGGTCTTATATATTATGTAATTATACCTTATTCTATATATTATGTAATTATACTCTCGTGGTATATATTATGTAATTATACTCGTGGTCTTATATATATTATGTAATTATACCCCGTGTATATATTATGTAATTATACTCCGTGGTCTTATATATTATGTAATTATACCCCGTGGTCTTATATATTATGTAATTATACCCCGTGGTCTTATATATTATATAATTATATTTAAGACCTCGTACGAAAGTAAGTTTTAGATATAATTTGGAAGAAAAGTTTGAAATTTATTATACTTGGGTGTAAATTCTCTCTAAGCTGTAAGTAAAGGTATTACGTTTTGTAGCCGCGTCAGCAGTTAGTCTGTGTACATTTGACACACACACACACACACACACACACACACACACACACTGAGACTCGACCTTAACTACATACGGTCATTGTAACACCAAGTAGTAGCAGGTATTAATTAAGGTTAGATTAGAACCTGCCTCCTTTCCCCCCACATCTTCCTCCTCCTCCTCCTATAGTGTCTCTCTATTATCGTTTCCATCTCAGCCTTATCTCTCTCTCTCTATCTCTCTTCATTTCTCAACCTACCTCAGCCACCATAATCAACCAGCTGCCTTACACATCACCCACCAGCTGTATAAGAGTCACGTCTTCACCACCTGGCAGAGATAACAACGCTCACTAATTGTCAAGTTATTTAACCTAATTTTCCCGCCTTGACTGAATGTTTTTCCACCGTACGATACTTTTTTCCCCTTTGTTTATATACTGTACAGCGCTGCCTGGCGTATTACTTTTTTAGTAGCCCAAAGTCCATAATATTTTACCTGTGATAAAAATTAATCCTAGCGAGAATAATAATCTTAGCTAATCTATGGCCATAAATTTACTATACTCAATCTGTGAGGGAATTAATCCTAACTAATCCATGGCCATGAAGATGCTATCTGCATATGATTAATCCTACAGATAAGGCGAAGATGCTATCTGTGACATGATTAATCCTAGTTAATTTAGGCCTCAAGTCTCCAACATATACTAAATCTGGGGTAATTAATCCAAAGGAAGATATATTTAACATAATTAATCGTGGACAATCTGAGGCCGTATAAACCCACAACATTATTAATTGTCGCTGGAATATTTTAAGCAATATATTCTGGAGTGACGGTGACTTAGACGCTCCCTTGTCATACCTGCTGCTGTGGTGGTGTAGTGAGGTGTTAGTGCTGTGTTGGTGCTGTGTAGTGAGGTGTTAGTGCTGTGTTGGTGCTGGTAGTGAGGTGTTAGTGCTGTAGTGAGGTGTTAGTGCTGTGTTGGTGCTGTGTTGTGCTGTGTTGCGTTGAGGTGTTAGTGCTGTGTAGTGAGGTGTTAGTGCTGTGTTGGTGCTGTGTTGGTGCTGTGTGGTGTTAGTGCCAGGTTATGCTGTGCTGGTGCTGTAGTGAGGTGTTAGTGCTGTGTTGGTGCTGTGTAGTGAGGTGTTAGTGCTGTGTTGGTGCTGTGTTGGTGCTGTAGTGAGGTGTTGGTGCTGTGTAGGAGGTGTTAGTGCGGTAGTGAGGTGTTGGTGCTGTGTAGTGAGGTGTTAGGTGCTGTGGTGGTGCTGTGTAGTGAGGTGTTAGTGCTGTGTTGGTGCTGTATGGTGTTGGTGCTGTGTAGTGAGTGCGTTAGTGCTGTGTTGGTGCTGTGTTGGTGCTGTGTAGTGAGGTGTTAGTGCTGTGTTGGTGCTGTGTTGGTGCTGTGTGTAGTGAGGTGTTGGTGCTGTGTGGTGAGGTGTTAGTGCTGTGTTGGTGCTGTGTTGGTGCTGTGGTGAGTGTGTTGGTGCTGTGCTGGTGCTGTGTAGTGAGGTGTTAGTGCTGTGTTGGTGCTGTGTAGAGGTGTTAGTGCTGGTGTTGGTGCTGTGTAGTGAGTGCGTTAGTGCTGTGTTGGTGCTGTGTAGTGAGGTGTTAGTGCTGTGTTGGTGCTGTGTAGTGAGTGTTCGTTGGTGCTGTGTAGTGAGGTGTTAGTGCTGTGTTGGTGCTGTGTTGGTGCTGTGTAGTGAGGTGTTAGTGCTGTGTTGGTGCTGTGTTGGTGCTGTGTGGAGGGTTAGTGCTGGTTGCTGTGTAGTGAGGTGTTAGTGCGTTGGTGCTGTGTAGTGAGGTTAGTGCTGTGTTGGTGCTGTGTAGTGAGGTGTTAGTGCTGTGTTGGTGCTGGTGTGCAGGTGTTAGTGCTGTGTTGGTGCTGTGTTGGTGCTGTGTTGGTGCTGTGTAGTGAGGGTGTTAGTGCTGTGTTGGTGCTGTTTAGGCGGAGGTGTTAGTGCTGTGTTGGTGCTGTGTAGTGAGGTGTTGGTGCTGTGTTGTGCTGTGTTGGTGCTGTGTAGTGAGGTGTTAGTGCTGTGTTGGTGCTGTGTAGTGAGGTGTTAGTGGTGTGTTGGTGCTGTGTAGTGCGTGTTGTGGTGCTGTGTAATGAGGTGTTAGTGCTGTGGTGGTGCTGTGTTGGTGCTGGTGTTAGTGCTGTTGGTGCTGTGTAGCGAGGTGTTAGTGCTGTGGTGTTAGTGCTGTGTTGGTGCTGTGTGGTGTGTAGTGGTGCGTGTAGAGGTGTTAGTGCGTGGCTGTGGTGTCTGTGGTGCTGTGTAGTGAGGTGTTAGTGCTGTGTGTTAGTGCGTTGGTGGTAGGTTGTGGTGCTGTGTGCGAGGTGTTAGTGCTGTGTTGGTGTCGTAGTGTGTTGTGGTGCTGTGTAGTGAGGTGTTAGTGCTGTGTTAGTGCTGCGTAATGAGGTGTTAGTGCTGTGTTGGTGCTGCAGTGAGGTGTTAGTGCTGTGTTGGTGCTGTGTAGTGAGTGTGTTAGTGCTGTGTTGGTGCTGTGTAGTGAGGTGTTAGTGCTGGTGGTTGGTGCTGTGTAGTGAGGTGTTAGTGTTGGTGCTGTGTAGGAGTGTGTTAATGCTGTAGTGAGGTGTTAGTGCTGTGTTGGTGCTGTGTAGTGAGGTGTTAGTGCTGTGTTGGTGCTGCGGGGTGTTAGTGCTGTGTTGGTGTCGGTAGTGAGGTGTTAGTGCTGTGTTGGTGCTGTGTAGAGGTGTTATGCTGTGTAGTGAGGTGTTAGTGCTGTGTTGGTGCTGTGTGTGAGGTGTTAGGTGCTGTGTTGGTGCTGTGTAGTGAGGTGTTAGTGCTGTGAGGAGGTTAGTCCTGTGTTGGTGCTGTGTGGAGGTGTTAGTGCTGTGTGTGAGGTGTTAGGCTGTGTGTGTGGTGCTGTGTAGTGAGGTGTTAGTGCTGGTGTGAGGTGTTAGTGCTGTAGTGTTGTGTAGTGGTGCTGTGTAGTGAGGTGTTAGTGCTGTGTAGTGGGTGTTAGTGCTGTAGTGAGGTGTTAGTGCTGTGTTAGTGCTGTGTTGGTGCTGTAGTGAGGTGTTAGTGCTGTGTTAGTGCTGTGTTGGTGCTGTGTGTAGTGGGTGTTAGTGCTGTGTGGGTGCTGTGTGTTGTGTAGTGGTGCTGTGTGAGGTGTTAGTGCTGTGTAGTGAGGTGTTAGTGCTGTGTTGGTGCTGTGTTATGCTGTGTAGTGAGGTGTTAGTGCTGTGTTGGTGCTGTGTAGTGTTGTGTAGTGGTGCTGTGTAGTGAGGTGTTAGTGCTGTGTAGTGAGGTGTTAGTGCTGTGTAGTGAGGTGTTATGCTGTGTCGGTGCTGTGTTAGTGCGTGCAGTGAGGTGTTAGTGCTGTGTTGGTGCTGTGTAGTGAGGTGTTATGCTGTGTTGGTGCTGTATAGTGAGGTGTTGGTGCTGTAGTGCTCTGTTGGTGCCGGGTAGTGGTGCTGGTAGTGAGGTGTTAGTGCTGTAGTGCTGTGTTGGTGCTGTGCTGGTGCTGTGTAGTGAGGTGTTAGTGCTGTGTTGGTGCTGTGCTGGTGCTGTGTAGTATGTGTTAGTGCTGTGTTGGTGCTGTATGGTTCTGTGTAGTGAGGTGTTAGTGCTGTGTTGGTTGCTGTGTTGGTGCTGTGTCGGTGCTGTGCTGGTGCTGTGTAGTGAGGTGTTGGTGCTGTGTGCCTGTTGGTGCTGTAGTGGTGCTGAGGAGGTGTTAGTGCTGTGTTGGTGCTGGTGAGGGTTATGCTGTGTTGGTGCTGTGTTAGTGCTGTGTAAGGTGTTAGTGCTGTGTTGGTGCTGTGTCGGTGCTGCTGTGCTGTGTAGTGAGTGTTGGCGTAGTGAGGTGTTGTGCTGTGTTGGTTGCTGTGTTAGGAGTGCTGTGTAGTGAGGTGTTAGTGCTGTGTTGTGCTGTGCTGGTGCTGTGTAGCAACGTGTTAGTGCTGTGTTTGCGCTGTGCTGGCGTAGTGAGGTGTTAGTGCTGTGTTGGTGCTGTGTTAGTGCTGTGTAGTAAGGTGTTAGTGCTGTGTCGGTGCTGTATTGGTTCTGTGTGTTGTTGCTGTGTTGGTGCTGGTCGGTGCTGTTGGTGCTGTGTAGTGAGGTGTTAGTGCTGTGTTGGTGCTGTATTGGTTCCTGTGTTGTGGTTGTGTTGTGCTGTGTTAGTGCTGTGTAGAGGTGTTAGTGCTGTGTCGGGTGGCTGGTGCTGTGTTAGCGTTGTGTAAGGGTGTTAGTGCTGTGTTGGTGCTGGTGCTGTTGTGTAGTAAGTGATGCTGTGTTGTGCTGTGTTAGTGCTGTGTAGTGAGGTGTTAGTGCTGTGTTGGTGCTGTATTGGTTCTGTGTGTTGGTTGCTGTGTTAGTGCTGTGTAGTGAGGTGTTAGTGCTGTGTTGGTGCTGTATTGGTTCCTGTGTGTTGGTTGCTGTGTTGGTGCTGTGCTGGTGCGTGTAGTAGGTGTTAGTGCTGTGTTGGTGCTGTGTTAGTGCTGTGTAGTGGGTGTTAGTGCTGTGTCGGTGCTGTATTGGTTCTGTGTGTTGGTTGCTGTGTTGGTGCTGTGCTGGTGCTGTGTAGTGAGGTGTTAGTGCTCTGTCGGTGCTGTATTGGCTCTGTGTGTTGGTTGCTGTGTTGGTGCTGTGTTAGTGCTGTGTAGTGAGGTGTTAGTGCTGTGTGGTAGGGTGTTAGTGCTGTGTCGGTGCTGTGCTGGTGCTGTGTGTGGGTGTTAGTGCTGTGTTGGTGCTGTGTTAGTGCTGTGTGTGGGTGTTAGTGCTGTGTCGGTGCTGTATTGGTTCTGTGTGTTGGTTGCTGTGTTGGTGCTGTTGGTGCTGTGTAGTGAGGTGTTAGTGCTGTGTTGGTGCTGTATTGGTTCTGTGTGTTGGTTGCTGTGTTGGTGCTGTGCTGGTGCTGTAGTAAGGTGTTAGTGCTGTGTCGGTGCTGTGCTGGTGCTGTAGGTGGGTGTTAGTGCTGTGTCGGTGCTGTGCTGGTGCTGTGTAGTAAGGTGTTAGTGCTGTGTTGGTGCTGTGTTAGTGCTGTGTAGTAAGGTGTTAGTGCTGTGTCGGTGCTGTGCTGGTGCTGTGTTGAGGTGTTAGTGCTGTGTCGGTGCTGTGCTGGTGCTGTGTAGTGGGTGTTAGTGCTGTGTCGGTGCTGTGCTGGTGCTGTGTAGTAAGTGTTAGTGCTGTGTTGGTTGCTGTGTGTTGGTGCTGTGTTGGTGCTGTGTAGTAAGGTGTTAGTGCTGTGTCGGTGCTGTGCTGGTGCTGTGTAGTAAGGTGTTAGTGCTGTGTTGGTGCTGTGTTAGTGCTGTGTAGTAAGGTGTTAGTGCTGTGTCGGTGCTGTATTGGTTCTGTGTGTTGGTTGCTGTGTTGGTGCTGTGTCGGTGCTGTGCTGGTGCTGTGTAGTAGGTGTTAGTGCTGTGTCGGTGCTGTATTGGTTCTGTGTGTTGGTTGCTGTGTTGGTGCTGTGCTGGTGCTGTGTAGTGAGGTGTTAGTGCTGTGTCGGTGCTGTATTGGTTCTGTGTGTTGGTTGCTGTGTTGGTGCTGTGGTGAGGTGTTAGTGCTGTGTCGGTGCTGTATTGGTTCTGTGTGTTGGTTGCTGTGTTGGTGTTGTGCTGGTGCTGTGTGGAGTGTTAGTGCTGTGTTGGTGCTGTGCTGGTGCTGTGTAGTGAGGTGTTAGTGCTGTGTCGGTGCTGTATTGGTTCTGTGTGTTGGTTGCTGTGTTGGTGCTGTGTTAGTGCTGTGAAGTGAGGTGTTAGTGCTGTGTCAGCTGTGTGGTTCTGTGTGTTGGTTGCTGTGTTGGTGCTGTGCTGGTGCTGTATGGTTGTGTGTTGGTTGCTGTGTTGGTGCTGTGCTGGTGCTGTGTAGTAAGGTGTTAGTGCTGTGTTGGTGCTGTGCTGGTGCTGTGTAGTGAGGTGTTAGTGCTGTGTCGGTGCTTTATTGGTTCTGTGTGTTGGTTGCTGTGTTGGTGCTGTGTTAGTGCTGTGTAGTGAGTGTTAGTGCTGTGTCGGTGCTGTTTGGTTCTGTGTGTTGGTTGCTGTGTTGGTTGCTGTGTTGGTGCTGTATTAGTTCTGTGTGTTGGTTGCTGTGTTGGTGCTGTGCTGGTGCTGTGTAGTAAGGTGTTAGTGCTGTGTTGGTGCTGTGTAGTGCTGTGTTGGTTGCTGTGCGCTGTGCTGCTGTGTTATATTTTTCCTGTGTGGTGATAATTTCCATTCAGTGTCTCATAATGCCTCCGCAATTAGGTTAAAGATTGGTCAGCTAATCCATCGTAGATTCGATGATATAAACCAATCACTGTGTCTAGCTCATTATCACAGCGGTACCAAAGGATTAGGCAGATGTTGAGATCCAATCCACAGTGCCGTCGATAATTCCAATCAGTTTTTGTAAGTGAATCGGCCAGTGATGTAAGGATTGGGCAGGTCTAGAATTTCCTCGGATTAGTTTTCAGGATAAAGATTTTCCCATCCAACTAATCCTAAATAAATCCGCAGTTAAATTAGCTTAGGTTAGGTTAGATTAGGTTAAGTTAGGTTAGGTTAGGTTAGGTTAAATTAGGTTAGGTTACGTTACGTTAGGTTAAGTTAGGTTAGGTTAGGTGAGGTTAAATTAGCTTAGGTTCGATTAGATTTGGTTAAGTTAGGTTAGGTTGGGATACGTTAGGATAGGTTATGTCAGGTTATGTTATGTTAGGTTAGGATAGGTTAGGTTAGGTTAATTAGCTTGGGTTAGATTAGATTAGGTTGAGTTAGGTTAGGTTGGGATACGTTAGGATAGGTTATGTCAGGTTATGTTATGTTGGGTTAGGATAGGTTAGGATAGGTTAGGTTAGGATAGGTTATATTAGGTTATGTTGGTTTAGGATAGGTTAGGATAGGTTAGGTCAGGTTATGTTGGGTTAGGATAGGCTAGGATAGGTTAGGTTGGGTTATGTTAGGTTGGGATAGGTTGGGATAGGTTATGATAGGTTAGGTTAGGTTATGTTAGGTTAGGATAGGTTAGGATAGGTTAGGATATGGTTAGGTTGGGTTATCTTAGGTTGGGATAGGTTAGGATAGGTTAGGTTAGGTTATGTTAGGTTTGGATAGGTTAGGATAGATTAGGTTAGGTCAGGTTATGTTAGGTTAGGATAAGTTAGGATAGGTTGGGTTAGGTTATGTTGGGTTTGGATAGGTTAGGATGGTTGGTCAGGCTATGTTAGGTTAGGATGAGCTAGGATAGGTTAGGTCAGGTTATGTTAGGTTAGGATAGGTTAGGATAGATTAGGTTAGGTTCGGTTAGGTTAGGATAGGTTAGGATAGGTTAGGTTATAATGACACGGACGCCAATAACACACAATGGTTATAATGGTAGAGTGGCGCGGCCCGGCAGGTGGACTAGAGGGAACACCATCGCCTGGGTCGGTGTTTAAAACGCGTGGCTCATGTCCTGGGCCCCCTTCTCCGCCTCCCCTCAAGTGCTACCTCAAGTGTTACCTCAATTGTTACCTCAAGTGCTACCTTAAGTGTTACCACAAGTGTTTTCTCAAGTGTTACCTCAAGTGTTTCCTCAAGTGTTACATCAAGTGTTTCCGAAGTGCTACCTCAAGTGTTACCTCAAGTGTTACCTCAAGTGCTACCTTAAGTGTTACCACAAGTGTTTTCTCAAGTGCTACCTCAAGTGTTTCCTCAAGTGTTACCTCAATTGTTACCTCAAGTGCTACCTTAAGTGTTACCACAAGTGTTTTCTCAAGTGCTACCTCAAGTGTTTCCTCAAGTGTTACATCAAGTGTTTCGAGTGCTACCTCAAGTGTTACCTCAAGTGTTACCTCAAGTATTACCTTAAGTGTTACCTCAAGTGTTTTCTCAAGTGTTACCTCAAGTGTTTCCTCAAGTGCTACCTCAAGTGTTTCCTCAAGTGTTTCCTCAAGTGCTACCTCAAGTGTTTCCCCAAGTGCTACCTCAAGTGTTTCCTCAAGTGTTTCCTCAGTGTTTCCCTCCAAGTGCTACCTCAAGTGTTTCCCCAAGTGCTATAGTGTTTCTCAAGTGTTTCCTCCAGTGCTACCTCAAGTGTTTCCCCAAGTTACTTCTCAGTGTTTCCTCAAGTGTTTAATTTATCAAGTGTTTCCTTAATGTTACCTCAAGTGTTCCTCAAGTGTTTCCTCAATTTTCTCAAGTGTTTCCTTAAACGTTACCTCAGTGTTTCCTCAAGTGTTTCCTCAGTGTTCCTTAAATGTTACCTCAAGTGTTACCTCAGTGTTACTCAAGTATTACCTTAAGTGTTACCTCAAGTGTTTTCTCAAGTGTTACCTCAAGTGTTTCCTCAAGTGCTACCTCAAGTGTTTCCTCAAGTGTTTCCTCCAGAATTATACCTCAAGTGTTTCCCCAAGTGCTACCTCAGTGTTTCCTCATGTTTCCTCAAGTGTTTCCTCCAAGTGCTACCTCAGTGTTTCCCCAGTGCTCCTCAGTGTTTCCTCAAGTGTTTCCTCAAGTGCTACCTCAAGTGTTTCCCCAAGTGCTACCTCAAGTGTTTCCTCAAGTGTTTCCTCAAGTGTTACCTCAAGTGTTTCCTTAAATGTTACCTCAAGTGTTTCCTCAAGTGTTTCCTCAATTCTATCTCAAGTGTTTTCTCAAGTGTTACCTCAAGTGTTACTTCAAGTGTTACTCAAGTGTTACCTCAAGTGTTCCCTGAATTATTTCCTCAAATGTTGCCTGAAATGTTACCTCAAGTGTTACCTCAAGTGTTTTCTCAAGTGTTACCTCAAGTGTTACCTCAAGTGTTACTTCAAGTGTTACTCAAGTGTTACCTCAAGTGTTTCCTGAATTATTTCCTCAAGTGTTACCTCAATTACCTCAAGTGTTACCTCAAGTGTTTTCTCAAGTGTTAACTCAAGTGTTACCTTAAGTGTTTCCTCAAGTGTTACCTCAAATGTTACCTCAAGTGTTACTCGAGTGTTACATCAAGTGTTTCCTCAAGTGTTACCTCATGTTTAAATATAGTGAAGTATAATTATGGCGTCTAATGGCCCATTCAATCCACTAATTAAGGCTTAAATAATAATAACAATAATACAGCGACCAATAATTTGCCACACACAAACACAGACACACACACACACACACACACACACACACACACACACACGTCAGCTAGAGAAGGTACGAAAAGGGCCTGCAGAATCATGCTCGGCAGCAGACTACTCAGGCTACACCAACGCTCTCTCCACCCTGAAATGCCATCCCTCAGTAGGGTAAAATACATGGAGGCGAATTTTTTTTGAGCTGGAAAATCATTCCATGGTATTACTGATGGGGCTCCATATGCAGAATCATGGATATCTTCAGATGAAAGCTATTTTTGCTAGGTAAATTTCTTAACTTGAAATCTTATGAAAATTGCTAGTATTCTATACTTTTTACCAACACCACTAAATAGCTTATTAAAGTAAAGTAAATGTATCAGGTTAATTTATTAGATGAAATGATCCAAAATAGTGAAACGAATGACTTTTTGACACATTTATTAAATTTAATATCTCTTGTAGAAAACAAAAATCATCAAATACAAACCGGTTTTACTACTATTTGACCCGGTGTTGCTGCACAACATAGAGAACATGCTGTCTTTCTTTTGGTTTGTTTCTACTCACATCACTCTGTATGACCACACCTGAACTGGATGTGCTTCCTCTCCTCTCCTGGTTGCATCGTGATCGTTGGCCTTACCACTTGCTGCACACTAATAACCATTTATACTCTGTGCGAGTGCCAGGCAGGGACATGGCGGGCGTCCAGGAAAGCTCTGACTTGAACATTGGTGAGGCTGCAGGTAAGAGGGGCTCACTGTCAGCCTGGATGTTATCCAGATCTATGATCAAGAGGTCTTGGCACTCAGATTGACTTCAGGCCCTGACCCCTCTGAAGGACCGTCACCAACTGATTTGTCATGCCCAGATCCCCTCTCATAAGTCTCTCATCCAAGATCTTGACTTCACTCTCCTTCCTCATCCTTACTGCAGAGCATTGTCTGCAGAACTGCTCTGGGATGAGCATACCAGAAGATCTCCTCACAGTCTGCCCACAATCTGAACAACCTTCCTGGCTGACTCAGAGCCTGGTTGGAAGAGAACATGCCTGACCTTCGGAGAACGTGATGACTTGACCTTGGTGTTAAACCACTGGCAAGTAGATAATTACGATGAATTGGACAATAAGTCCAGGTTGTGAAGTTGGTCTCAGTTTATGATGAGCGACCCAAATTTGCAGAGCCTGAGAGCTGCTAGAGCCACCTTGAATGTGAGACTGACCTATCTGCAGGTAAGTGCTCATCAGGCATGACCCCAGCTCTTGATGGCACTGCAACTCATGTAACCATAGTACTGGTCAGTAATTAGGTCGTCAATGACAAAAGGTGCAAGCTCAACGGTGAGGGCTAACTCAAGATTTTTTCTAAAGCCTTGATTTATTTCTAACTCAGTAGCAGAGTCCAAAGATCTTTGCTAAGAGGACTGTGACCATCTGTTGTTTGAAAAGGTCTTGCCATCCAGCTCTTCCCTGGATCAGATGTCTGAGTGGCAACTCGTTGTGTGTGGAGGTCACAAACAATCCAGACCAGCTCTCCCACCTTTCCGCCTCTATCCACTGCATGACTCTTTGCCACCCCTTCTGTGTCTGTAAGTTGCTGTCCCTCCAATGGCCTGGGTGGGTCTGGTTGGTTCAGTTCCTCTCTCTGAGCCAGTTCACAATGTTATCTGCCACTATCTCATAGCTGGTTTTGATGTCATCTTTTCTGGAGGAATGCCACAATTTCCTCCTGTCTACTGCAGCAGGAGTAGGCTCCTCCTTCACCATGGCAGGGAACAACTTGTCAGAATCTCCAACTTTCATGAACACTTTAGTGTCATCCTCTCCCATCAAAGAACAACAATTGATTCCATTTTCTTATCCCCTATCAAACCTCTAGGTTACTGATGTTTCTCCTGAGCTCTTCCTTACGAAATATGATCTATCACCAGGGTGAACACGATCAGTGTTATCAAACCACCGTCAATCCAGGCAGTTGTTAAGTAGTCTCTGCAGTTTCTCTGGAGATTCAGTGTGGTGTCGCATGCTGGCCAGAGCTATGCTTCTCGGGATATCTTTCCCATTTCTGAATCTTTATGCCTGGAAGGTTTGGGGATCATTATTTTCGGGTTAGGGACAGTCACTTTTCCTCCTGGTCAGCACTCTGGACT